>NW_023494162.1:0-55234 GCF_013265735.2 Oncorhynchus mykiss
GGCTGGTTCAGGGGATGGGGAGACGGGGCTGGTTCATTGGGATAGAGGGCGGGGCTAGTTCAGGGGGATGGGGAGACGGGCTGGGTCAGGGGGATAGGGAGAACGGGGCTGGGTCAGGGGTGTATGGGGATGGGGACGGGGCTGGTTCATGGGGATGGGGAGCGGGGTGGTTCATGGGATGGGGAGACGGGGATGCTGGTTCAGGGGATGGGGAGACGGGGCTGAGTTCAGGGGGATGGGCTGGGGAGACTGGGCTGGTTCAGGGGGATGGGAATGGGGAGACGGGCTGGTTCAGGGGGATGGGGAGATGGGGCGGTTCAGGGGGATGGGGATGGGGGACGGGCTGTTCAGGGGGTGTGGATGGGGAGACTGGCCGGTTCAGGGGGAGGGGGAGACGGGGGCCGGTTCAGGGGATGGGGAGACGGGGCTGTTCAGGGGGATGGGGAGACAGGGCTGGTTCAGGGGGATGGGGAGACGGGGCTGGTTCAAGGGGATGGGAATGGGGAGACGGGCTGGTTCAGGGGGATGGAGACGGGGCTGGTTCAGGGGATGGGATGGGGAGACGGGCTGGTTCAGGGGGAATGGGGAGACCGGGGCTGGTCAGGGGGATGGGGAGACGGGGCATGTTCAGGGGGATGGGGAGACAGGGCTGGGTCAGGGGGATGGGGAGACGGGCTGGGTCAGGTGGGTGGGGAGACGGGGCTGGGGTCAGGTGGGTGGGGAGTACGGGGCTGGGTCAGGGGGATGGGGAGACGGGGCTGTTCGGGATGGGGAGACGGGGCTGGTTCATGGGGATGGGGAGACGGGGCTGGTTCATGGGGATGGGGAGACGGGGCATGTTCAGGGGGATGGGAGACAGGGCTGGGTCAGGGGGATGGGAGACGGGGCTGGGTCAGGTGAGTGGGAGACGGGGCTGGGTCAGGTGGGTGGGAGACGGGGCTGGGTCAGGGGGATTAGGAGACGGGGCTGTTCGGGGGGATGGGATGGGAAGACGGGTCATGGGGATGGGGAGACGGGTCATGGGATGGGAGACGGTCAGGGGGATGGGAATGGGGAGACGGGGCTGGTTCAGGGGATGGGAATGGGAGACGGGGCTGGTTCATTGGGATGGGGAGACGGGGCTGGTTCATGGGGATGGGGAGACGAGGCTGGTTCAGGGGGATGGGAGACGGGTCATGGGGATGGGAGACGGGGATGGGGATGGGGAGACGGGTCAGGTGGATGGGGAGACGGGGCTGGTTCAGGGGGATGGGGATGGGAGACGGGGCTGGTTCAGGGGGATGGGAATGGGGGACGGGGATGGGATGGGGAGACGGGGCCGGTTCAGGGGATGGGAATGGGAGACGGGGCTGGGTCAGGGGGATGGGAGACGGGCTGGGTCATGGGGGTGGGAGACGGGGCTGGTTCAGGGAGATGGGGGGAGACGGGGCTGGTTCAGGGGGATGGGGAGACGGGGCTGGTTCATTGGGATAGAGGGCGGGCTAGTTCAGGGGATGGGGAGACAGGGCTGGGTCAGGGGGATAGGGAGACGGGGCTGGGTCAGGGGTATGGGGATGGGGAGACGGGGCTGTTCATGGGGATGGGGAGACGGGGCTGGGTCATGGGGGATGGGGAGAGGGGGCTGGGTCAGGGGGATGGAGACGGGGCTGGTTCAGGGGGATGGGGCTGGGGAGACGGGGCTGGTTCAGGGGGATGGAATGGGGAGACGGGGCTGGTTCAGGGGGATGGGAGATGGGGCTGGTTCAGGGGGATGGGGATGGGGAGACGGGGCTGGTTCAGGGGGATGGGGATGGGAGACGTGGCTGGTTCAGGGGGATGGGGAGACGGGGCTGGTTCAGGGGGATAGGGAGACGGGCTGGTTCAGGGGGATGGGAGACGGGCTGGTTCAGGGGGATGGGAATTGGGAGACGGGCTGGGTCAGGGGGATGGGGAGACGGGGCTGGGTCATGGGGGTGTGGAGACGGGGCTGGGTC
Source organism: Oncorhynchus mykiss (assembly GCF_013265735.2). Classification (NCBI taxonomy): domain Eukaryota; kingdom Metazoa; phylum Chordata; class Actinopteri; order Salmoniformes; family Salmonidae; genus Oncorhynchus; species Oncorhynchus mykiss. Next base: position 1,974 of record NW_023494162.1, read on the forward strand.
AGGGGGATGGGAGACGGGGCGGGGTCATGGGGGTGGGGAGACGGGGCTGGTTCAGGGGAATGGGGAGACGGGGCTGGTTCAGGGGATGGGGAGACGGGGCTGGTTCAGTGGGATCGGGAGAGGGGGCTGGTTCAGGGGGATGAGGAGACGGGGCTGGGTCAGGGGATGGGGAGACAGGGCTGGGTCAGGGGGATGGGGAGACGGGGCTGGTTCAGGGGGATGGAGATGGGAGACGGGGCTGGTTCATGGGGATGGGGAGACGGGGCTGGTTCAGTGGGATCGGGGACGGGGCTGGTTCAGGGGGATGGGGAGACGGGGCGGGTCAGGGGGATTGGGAAACAGGGTGGGGTCAGGGGGATGGGGAGACGGGGCTGGGAGACAGGGCTGGTCAGGGGGATGGGGAGACGGGGCTGGTTCAGGGGGATGGGGATGGGGAGACGAGGCTGGTTCAGTGGAATGGGAATGGGGGGAGACGGGGCTGGTTCAGGGGGATGGGAATGGGGAGACGGGGCTGGTTCAGGGGGATGGGGAGATGGGGCTGGTTCAGGGGGATGGGGAGACGGGGCTGTTCAGGGGTGGGGCTGGGGAGACGGGGCTGGATCAGGGGGATGGGAATGGGGAGACGGGGCTGGTTCAGGGAGATGGGGAGATGGGGCTGGTTCAGGGGGATGGGGATGGGGAGACGGGGCTGGTTCAGGGGATGGGGATGGGGAGACGTGGCTGGTTCAGGGGGATGGGGAGACGGGGCTGGGTCAGGGGATGGGGAGACGGGGCTGGTTCAGGGGGATGGGGAGACGGGGCTGGTTCAGGGGATGGGGATGGGGAGACGGGGCTGGTTCAGGGGGATGGGGATGGGGAGACGTGGCTGGTTCAGGGGGATGGGAAGACGGGCTGGTTCAGGGGGATGGGGATGGGAAGACGGGGCTGGTTCAGGGGGATGGGATGGGGAGACGTGGCTGGTTCAGGGGGATGGGGAGACGGGGCTGGGTCAGGGGGATGGGGAGACGGGGCTGGTTCAGGGGGATGGGAGACGGGGCTGGGTCAGGGGGATGGGAGATGGGGCTGGTTCAGGGGGATGGGGAGACGGGGCTGGTTCAGGGGGATGGGGATGGGGAGACGGGGCTGGTTCAGGGGATGGGGATGGGGAGACGTGGCTGGTTCAGGGGGATGGAAAGACGGGGCTGTTTCAGGGGATGGGGATGGGGAGACGGGGCTGGTTCAGGGGGATGGGGATGGGGAGACGTGGCTGGTTCAGGGGGATGGGGAGACGGGGCTGGGTCAGGGGGATGGGGAGACGGGGCTGGTTCAGGGGGATGGGGAGACGGGGCTGGTTCAGGGGGATGGGGAGACGGGGCTGGTTCAGGGGTTGGGGAGACGGGCTGGTTCAGGGGGATGGGAATGGGGAGACGGGGCTGGTTCAGGGGGATGGGAATGGGGAGACGGGGCTGGTTCAGGGGGATGGGAATGGGGAGACGGGGCTGGGTCAGGGGGATGGGGAGACGGGGCTGGGTCATGGGGGTGGGGAGACGGGGCTGGTTCAGGGAGATGGGGAGACGGGGCTGGTTCAGGGGGATGGGGAGACGGGGCTGGTTCAGTGGGATAGAGGGCGGGGCTAGTTCAGGGGGATGGGGAGACAGGCTGGGTCAGGGGGATGGGGAGACGGGGCTGGTTCATTGGGATGGGGATGGGGAGACGGGGCTGGTCAGGGGGATGGAATGGGGAGACGGGGCTGGTTCAGTGGATGGGAATGGGGAGACGGGGCTGGTTCAGGGGGATGGGAATGGGGAGACGGGGCTGGTTCAGGGGATGGGGAGATGGGGCTGGTTCAGGGGGATGGGGAGACGGGGCTGGTTCAGGGGGATGGGATGGGGAGACGGGGCTGGTTCATGGGGATGGGGAGACGGGGCTGGTTCAGGGGGATGGGAGACGGGGCTGGGTCAGGGGGATCGGGAGACGGGGCTGGTTCATTGGGATGGGGATGGGAGACGGGGCTGGTTCAGGGGGATGGGAATGGGGAGACGGGGCTGGTTCAGTGGGATGGGAATGGGGAGACGGGGCTGGTTCAGGGGGATGGAATGGGGACGGGGCTGGTTCAGGGGGATGGGGAGATGGGGCTGGTTCAGGGGGATGGGGAGACGGGGCTGGTTCAGGGGGATGGGGATGGGGAGACGGGCTGGTTCAGGGGGATGGGGAGACGGGGCTGGTTCAGGGGGATGGGGAGACGGGGCTGGTTCAGGGGGATGGGGATGGGGAGACGGGGCTGGTTCAGGGGGATGGGGATGAGGAGACGGGGCTGGTTCAGGGGATCGGGAGACGGGGCTGGTTCCGGGGATGGGAGACGTGGCTGGTTCAGGGGGATGGGGAGACGGGGCTGGTTCAGGGGTTGGGGAGACGGGGCTGGTTCAGGGGGATGGGGAGACGGGGCTGGTTCAGGGGATGGGGATGGGGAGACGGGGCTGGTTCAGGGGATGGGGATGAGGAGACGGGGCTGGTTCAGGGGGATCGGGAGACGGGGGTGGTTCCGGGGGATGGGGACGTGGCTGGTTCAGGGGGATGGGGAGACGGGGCTGGTTCAGGGGTTGGGGAGACGGGGCTGGTTCAGGGGGATGGGGATGGGGAGACGGGGCTGGTTCAGGGGGATGGGAATGGGGAGACGGGGCTGGGTCAGGGGGATGGGGAGACGGGCTGGGTCATGGGGGGGGAGACGGGGCTGGTCAGGGGGATGGGGAGACGGGGCTGGTTCAGTGGGATAGAGGGCGGGCTAGTTCAGGGGGATGGGGAGACGGGGCTGGGTCAGGGGCATGGGGAGACAGGGCTGGGTCAGGGGGATGGGGAGACGGGGCTGGTTCAGGGGGATGGGGATGGGGAGACGGGGCTGGTTCATGGGGATGGGGAGACGGGGCTGGTTCAGTGGGACCGGGAGACGGGGCTGGTTCAGGGGGATGGGGAGACGGGGCTGGGTCAGGGGGATGGGGAGACAGGGCTGGGTCAGGGGGATGGGGAGACGGGGCTGGGTCAGGGGATGGGGAGACGGGGCTGGTTCATGGGGATGGGGAGACGGGGCTGGGTCAGGGGGATGGGGAGACGGGGCTGGTTCATTGGGATGGGATGGGGAGACGGGGCTGGTTCATGGGGATGGGGAGACGGGGCTGGTTCATGGGGATGGGGAGACGGGGCTGGGTCAGGGGGATGGGGATGGGAGACGGGGCTGGTTCATGGGGATGGGGACGGGGCTGGGTCATGGGGATGGGGAGAGGGGGCTGGGTCAGGGGGGTATGGAGACGGGGCTGGTTCAGGGGGATGGGAGACGGGGCTGGTTCAGGGGGATGGGGATGGGGTGACGGGGCTGGTTCAGGGGGATGGGGAGAGGGGCTGGGTCAGGGGGTAGGGAGACGGGCTGGTTCAGGGGGATGGGAGACGGGGCTGGTCAGGGGGATGGGATGGGAGACGGGGCTGGTTCAGGGGGATGGGAATGGGGAGACGGGGCTGGGTCGGGGGATGGGGAGACGGGCTGGGTCATGGGGGGGGGAGACGGGGCTGGTTCAGGGGGATGGTAGACAGGGCTGGTTCAGGGGGATGGGGAGACGGGGCTGGTTCAGTGGGATCGGGAGACGGGCTGGTTCAGGGGGATGGGGAGACGGGCTGGTTCTGGGGGATGGGGAGACGGGGCGGTTCAGGGGGATGGGGATGGGGAGACGGGGCTGGTTCAGGGGGATGGGAATGGGGAGACGGGGCTGGGTCAGGGGGATGGGGAGACGGGGCTGGGTCATGGGGTGGGGAGACGGGCTGGTTCAGGGGGATGGAGATGGGAGACGGGGCTGGTTCATGGGGATGGGGAGACGGGGCTGGGTCATGGGATGGGGAGAGGGGCTGGGTCAGGGGGTATGGAGACGGGGCTGGTTCAGGGGGATGGGGAGACGGGGCTGGTTCAGGGGGATGGGATGGGGAGACGGGCTGGTTCAGGGGATGGGGAGAGGGGGCTGGGTCAGGGGGATGGGGAGACGGGGCTGGTTCAGGGGGATGGGGATGGGGAGACGGGGCTGGTTCTGCGGGATGGGGAGACGTGGCTGGGTCAGGGGGGTGGGGAGACGGGGCTGGGTCAGGGGGAGGGGAGACGGGGCTGGGACAGGTGGGTGGGTAGACGGAGCTGGGTCAGGGGGATGGGGAGACGGGGTTGGTTCAGGGGGATGGGGATGGGGAGACGGGGCTGGTTGATGGGGATGGGGAGACGAGGCTGGTTCAGGGGATGGGTGGGGAGACGGGGCTGGTTCAGGGGGATGGGGAGACAGGGCTGGGTCAGGGGGATTAGGAGACGGGGCTGTTCGGGGGATGGGGATGGGGAGACGGGTCATGGGGATGGGGAGACGGTCATGGGGATGGGGAGACGGGTCAGGGGGATGGGAATGGGAGACGGGGCTGGTTCAGGGGGATGGGAATGGGGAGACGGGGCTGGTTCATTGGGATGGGGAGACGGGGCTGGTTCATGGGGATGGGGACGAGGCTGGTTCAGGGGGATGGGGAGACGGGTCATGGGATGGGAGACGGGGATGGGGATGGGGAGACGGGTCAGGGGATGGGGAGACGGGGCTGGTTCAGGGGGATGGGGATGGGGAGACGGGGCTGGTTCAGGGGGATGGGAATGGGGAGACGGGGATGGGGATGGGGAGACGGGGCCGGTTCAGGGGGATGGGAATGGGGAGACGGGGCTGGGTCAGGGGGATGGGGAGACGGGCCTGGGTCATGGGGTGGGGAGACGGGGCTGGTTCAGGGAGATGGGGAGACGGGGCTGGTTCAGGGGGATGGGGAGACGGGGCTGGTTCATTGGGATAGAGGGCGGGGCTAGTTCAGGGGGATGGGGAGACAGGGCTGGGTCAGGGGGATAGGGAGACGGGGCTGGGTCAGGGGTATGGGGATGGGAGACGGGGCTGGTTCATGGGGATGGGGAGACGGGCTGGGTCATGGGGATGGGGAGAGGGGCTGGGTCAGGGGGATGGGGAGACGGGGCTGGTTCAGGGGGATGGGGCTGGGGAGACGGGGCTGGTTCAGGGGGATGGGAATGGGGAGACGGGGCTGGTTCAGGGGATGGGAGATGGGGCTGGTTCAGGGGTGGGGATGGGGAGACGGGGCTGGTTCAGGGGGATGGGGATGGGGAGACGTGGCCGGTTCAGGGGGAGGGGGAGACGGGGCCGGTTCAGGGGGATGGGGAGACGGGGCTGGTTCAGGGGATGGGGAGACAGGGCTGGTTCAGGGGGATGGGGAGACGGGGCTGGTTCAAGGGGATGGGAATGGGGAGACGGGGCTGGTTCAGGGGGATGGGGAGACGGGGCTGGTTCAGGGGGATGGGATGGGGAGACGGGGCTGGTTCAGGGGATGGGGAGACGGGGCTGGGTCAGGGGGATGGGGAGACGGGGCATGTTCAGGGGGATGGGAGACAGGGCTGGGTCAGGGGGATGGGGAGACGGGGCTGGGTCAGGTGGGTGGGGAGACGGGGCTGGGTCAGGTGGGTGGGGAGACGGGGCTGGGTCAGGGGGATGGGGAGACGGGGCTGTTCGGGGATGGGAGACGGGGCTGGTTCATGGGATGGGGAGACGGGGCTGGTTCATGGGATGGGGAGACGGGGCATGTTCAGGGGATGGGGAGACAGGGCTGGGTCAGGGGGATGGGAGACGGGCTGGGTCAGTGAGTGGGGAGACGGGGCTGGGTCAGGTGGGTGGGGAGACGGGGCTGGGTCAGGGGGATTAGGAGACGGGGCTGTTCGGGGGGATGGGGATGGGGAGACGGGTCATGGGGATGGGGAGACGGGTCATGGGGATGGGGAGACGGGTCAGGGGGATGGGAATGGGGAGACGGGGCTGGTTCAGGGGATGGGAATGGGGAGACGGGGCTGGTTCATTGGGATGGGGAGACGGGCTGGTTCATGGGGATGGGGAGACGAGGCTGGTTCAGGGGATGGGGAGACGGTCATGGGGATGGGAGACGGGGATGGGGATGGGGAGACGGGTCAGGGGATGGGAGACGGGCTGGTTCAGGGGGATGGGATGGGGAGACGGGGCTGGTTCAGGGGGATGGGAATGGGGAGACGGGGATGGGATGGGGAGACGGGGCCGGTTCAGGGGGATGGGAATGGGAGACGGGGCTGGGTCAGGGGGATGGGAGACGGGCCTGGGTCATGGGGGTGGGAGACGGGGCTGGTTCAGGGAGATGGGGAGACGGGGCTGGTTCAGGGGATGGGGAGACGGGGCTGGTTCATTGGGATAGAGGGCGGGGCTAGTTCAGGGGATGGGAGACAGGGCTGGGTCAGGGGGATAGGGAGACGGGGCTGGTCAGGGGTATGGGGATGGGGAGACGGGGCTGGTTCATGGGGATGGGGAGACGGGCTGGGTCATGGGGATGGGGAGAGGGGGCTGGGTCAGGGGGATGGGAGACGGGGCTGGTTCAGGGGGATGGGCTGGGGAGACGGGGCTGGTTCAGGGGGATGGAAATGGGGAGACGGGGCTGGTTCAGGGGGATGGGGAGATGGGGCTGGTTCAGGGGGATGGGGATGGGGAGACGGGGCTGGTTCAGGGGATGGGGATGGGGAGACGTGGCTGGTTCAGGGGGATGGGGAGACGGGGCTGGTTCAGGGGGATAGGGAGACGGGGCTGGTTCAGGGGGATGGGGAGACGGGGCTGGTTCAGGGGGATGGGAATTGGGAGACGGGGCTGGGTCAGGGGGATGGGGAGACGGGGCTGGGTCATGGGGTGTGGACGGGGCTGGGTCAGGGGGATGGGGAGACGGGGCGGGGTCATGGGGTGGGGAGACGGGGCTGGTTCAGGGGGATGGGGAGACGGGCTGGTTCAGGGGGATGGGGAGACGGGGCTGGTTCAGTGGGATCGGGAGAGGGGGCTGGTTCAGGGGGATGAGGAGACGGGCTGGGTCAGGGGAATGGGGAGACAGGGCTGGGTCAGGGGGATGGGGAGACGGGGCTGGTTCAGGGGATGGAGATGGGGAGACGGGGCTGGTTCATGGGGATGGGGAGACGGGGCTGGTTCAGTGGGATCGGGAGACGGGGCTGGTTCAGGGGATGGGGAGACGGGGCTGGGTCAGGGGGATTGGGAAACAGGGTTGGGTCAGGGGGATGGGGAGACGGGGCTGGGAGACAGGGCTGGGTCAGGGGGATGGGGAGACGGGGCTGGTTCAGGGGGATGGGGATGGGGAGACGAGGCTGGTTCAGTGGAATGGGAATGGGGAGACGGGGCTGGTTCAGGGGGATGGGATGGGGAGACGGGCTGGTTCAGGGGATGGGGAGATGGGGCTGGTTCAGGGGTGGGGAGACGGGGCTGGTTCAGGGGGATGGGGCTGGGAGACGGGGCTGGATCAGGGGGATGGGAATGGGGAGACGGGGCTGGTTCAGGGAGATGGGGAGATGGGGCTGGTTCAGGGGGATGGGGATGGGGAGACGGGGCTGGTTCAGGGGGATGGGGATGGGGAGACGTGGCTGGTTCAGGGGGATGGGGAGACGGGGCTGGGTCAGGGGGATGGGGAGACGGGCTGGTTCAGGGGGATGGGGAGACGGGGCTGGTTCAGGGGGATGGGGATGGGGAGACGGGGCTGGTTCAGGGGGATGGGGATGGGGAGACGTGGCTGGTTCAGGGGGATGGGAAGACGGGGCTGGTTCAGGGGGATGGGATGGGGAGACGGGGCTGGTTCAGGGGGATGGGGATGGGGAGACGTGGCTGGTTCAGGGGGATGGGGAGACGGGGCTGGGTCAGGGATGGGGAGACGGGGCTGGTTCAGGGGGATGGGGAGACGGGGCTGGGTCAGGGGGATGGGAGATGGGGCTGGTTCAGGGGGATGGGGAGACGGGGCTGGTTCAGGGGGATGGATGGGGAGACGGGGCTGGTTCAGGGGGATGGGATGGGGAGACGTGGCTGGTTCAGGGGGATGGGAAGACGGGGCTGGTTCAGGGGGATGGGGATGGGGAAACGGGCTGGTTCAGGGGGATGGGGATGGGGAGACGTGGCTGGTTCAGGGGGATGGGGAGACGGGCTGGGTCAGGGGGATGGGGAGACGGGGCTGGTTCAGGGGGATGGGGAGACGGGGCTGGTTCAGGGGGATGGGGAGACGGGCTGGTTCAGGGTTGGGGAGACGGGGCTGGTTCAGGGGATGGGAATGGGGAGACGGGGCTGGTTCAGGGGGATGGGAATGGGGAGACGGGGCTGGTTCAGGGGATGGGAATGGGGAGACGGGGCTGGGTCAGGGGGATGGGGAGACGGGGCTGGGTCATGGGGTGGGGAGACGGGCTGGTTCAGGGAGATGGGGAGACGGGGCTGGTTCAGGGGGATGGGGAGACGGGCTGGTTCAGTGGGATAGAGGGCGGGGCTAGTTCAGGGGATGGGGAGACAGGGCTGGGTCAGGGGATGGGGAGACGGGGCTGGTTCATTGGGATGGGGATGGGGAGACGGGGCTGGTTCAGGGGGATGGGAATGGGGAGACGGGGCTGGTTCAGTGGGATGGGAATGGGGAGACGGGTGGTTCAGGGGATGGGAATGGGGAGACGGGGCTGGTTCAGGGGGATGGGAGATGGGGCTGGTTCAGGGGATGGGGAGACGGGGCTGGTTCAGGGGATGGGGATGGGGAGACGGGGCTGGTTCATGGGGATGGGGAGACGGGGCTGGTTCAGGGGGATGGGGAGACGGGGCTGGGTCAGGGGGATCGGGAGACGGGGCTGGTTCATTGGGATGGGGATGGGGAGACGGGGCTGGTTCAGGGGGATGGGAATGGGGAGACGGGGCTGGTTCAGTGGGATGGGAATGGGGAGACGGGGCTGGTTCAGGGGGATGGGGATGGGGAGACGGGGCTGGTTCATGGGGATGGGGAGACGGGGCTGGTTCAGGGGGATGGGGAGACGGGGCTGGGTCAGGGGGATCGGGAGACGGGGCTGGTTCATTGGGATGGGGATGGGGAGACGGGCTGGTTCAGGGGGATGGGAATGGGGAGACGGGGCTGGTTCAGTGGGATGGGAGGGGAGACGGGGCTGGTTCAGGGGGATGGGAATGGGGAGACGGGGCTGGTTCAGGGGGATGGGGAGATGGGCTGGTTCAGGGGATGGGGAGACGGGGCTGGTTCAGGGGGATGGGGATGGGGAGACGGGGCTGGTTCAGGGGATGGGGAGACGGGGCTGGTTCAGGGGGATGGGGAGACGGGGCTGGTTCAGGGGGATGGGGATGGGGAGACGGGGCTGGTTCAGGGGGATGGGGATGAGGAGACGGGGCTGGTTCAGGGGGATCGGGAGACGGGGCTGGTTCCGGGGGATGGGGAGACGTGGCTGGTTCAGGGGGATGGGGAGACGGGGCTGGTTCAGGGGTTGGGGAGACGGGGCTGGTTCAGGGGGATGGGGAGACGGGGCTGGTTCAGGGGATGGGGATGGGGAGACGGGGCTGGTTCAGGGGGATGGGGATGAGGAGACGGGGCTGGTTCAGGGGGATCGGGAGACGGGGCTGGTTCCGGGGGATGGGGAGACGTGGCTGGTTCAGGGGATGGGGAGACGGGGCTGGTTCAGGGGTTGGGAGACGGGGCTGGTTCAGGGGATGGGGATGGGGAGACGGGGCTGGTTCAGGGGGATGGGAATGGGGAGACGGGGCTGGGTCAGGGGGATGGGGAGACGGGGCTGGGTCATGGGGTGGGGAGACGGGGCTGGTTCAGGGGGATGGGGAGACGGGGCTGGTTCAGTGGGATAGAGGGCGGGGCTAGTTCAGGGGGATGGGGAGACGGGGCTGGGTCAGGGCATGGGGAGACAGGGCTGGGTCAGGGGATGGGGAGACGGGGCTGGTTCAGGGGGATGGGGATGGGGAGACGGGGCTGGTTCATGGGGATGGGGAGACGGGGCTGGTTCAGTGGGACCGGGAGACGGGGCTGGTTCAGGGGGATGGGGAGACGGGGCTGGGTCAGGGGGATGGGGAGACAGGGCTGGGTCAGGGGGATGGGGAGACGGGGCTGGGTCAGGGGGATGGGGAGACGGGGCTGGTTCATGGGGATGGGGAGACGGGGCTGGGTCAGGGGGATGGGGAGACGGGGCTGGTTCATTGGGATGGGGATGGGAGACGGGGCTGGTTCATGGGGATGGGGAGACGGGCTGGTTCATGGGGATGGGGAGACGGGGCTGGGTCAGGGGGATGGGGATGGGGAGACGGGGCTGGTTCATGGGATGGGGAGACGGGGCTGGGTCATGGGGATGGGGAGAGGGGCTGGGTCAGGGGGGTATGGAGACGGGGCTGGTTCAGGGGATGGGGAGACGGGGCTGGTTCAGGGGATGGGGATGGGGTGACGGGGCTGGTTCAGGGGGATGGGGAGAGGGGGCTGGGTCAGGGGGTAGGGAGACGGGCTGGTTCAGGGGATGGGGAGACGGGGCTGGTTCAGGGGGATGGGGATGGGGAGACGGGGCTGGTTCAGGGGGATGGGAATGGGGAGACGGGGCTGGGTCAGGGGATGGGGAGACGGGGCTGGGTCAGGGGGTGGGGAGACGGGGCTGGTTCAGGGGATGGGTAGACAGGGCTGGTTCAGGGGGATGGGGAGACGGGGCTGGTTCAGTGGGATCGGGAGACGGGGCTGGTTCAGGGGGATGGGGAGACGGGGCTGGGTCAGGGGATGGGGAGACGGGCTGGTTCTGGGGGATGGGGAGACGGGGCTGGTTCAGGGGGATGGGGATGGGGAGACGGGGCTGGTTCAGGGGGATGGGAATGGGGAGACGGGGCTGGGTCAGGGGATGGGGAGACGGGGCTGGGTCATGGGGGTGGGGAGACGGGGCTGGTTCAGGGGATGGAGATGGGGAGACGGGGCTGGTTCATGGGGATGGGGAGACGGGGCTGGGTCATGGGGATGGGGAGAGGGGGCTGGGTCAGGGGGTATGGAGACGGGGCTGGTTCAGGGGATGGGGAGACGGGGCTGGTTCAGGGGGATGGGGATGGGAGACGGGGCTGGTTCAGGGGGATGGGGAGAGGGGGCTGGGTCAGGGGGATGGGGAGACGGGGCTGGTTCAGGGGGATGGGGATGGGGAGACGGGGCTGGTTCTGCGGGATGGGGAGACGTGGCTGGGTCAGGGGGGTGGGGAGACGGGGCTGGGTCAGGGGGAGGGGAGACGGGGCTGGGACAGGTGGGTGGTAGACGGAGCTGGGTCAGGGGATGGGGAGACGGGGTTGGTTCAGGGGGATGGGGATGGGGAGACGGGGCTGGTTGATGGGGATGGGGAGACGAGGCTGGTTCAGGGGGATGGGGATGGGAGACGGGGCTGGTTCAGGGGGATGGGGAGACAGGGCTGGTTCATGGGGATGGGAGACGGGGCTGGTTCATGGGGATGGGGAGACGGGGCTGGTTCATGGGGACAGGGAGACGGGGCTGGGTCAGGGGATGGGGAGACGGGGCTGGGTCATGGGGTGGGGAGACGGGGCTGGTTCAGGGGATGGGTAGACAGGGCTGGTTCAGGGGGATGGGGAGACGGGGCTGGTTCAGTGGGATCGGGAGACGGGGCTGGTTCAGGGGGATGGGGAGACGGGGCTGGGTCAGGGGGATGGGGAGACGGGGCTGGGTCAGGTGGATGGGGAGACGGGGCTGGGTCAGGGGGATGGGGAGACAGGGCTGGGTCAGGGATGGGGTGACGGGGCTGGTTCAGGGGGATGGAGATGGGGAGACGGGGCTGGTTCATGGGGATGGGGAGACGGGGCTGGGTCATGGGGATGGGAGAGGGGGCTGGGTCAGGGGGGTATGGAGACGGGGCTGGTTCAGGGGGATGGGGAGACGGGCTGGTTCAGGGGATGGGGATGGGAGACGGGGCTGGTTCAGGGGATGGGAGAGGGGCTGGGTCAGGGGGATGGGGAGACGGGGCTGGTTCAGGGGATGGGGATGGGGAGACGGGGCTGGTTCTGCGGGATGGGGAGACGGGGCTGGGTCAGGGGGGTGGGGAGACGGGGCTGGGTCAGGGGGAGGGGAGACGGGCTGGGACAGGTGGGTGGGTAGACGGAGCTGGGTCAGGGGGATGGGGAGACGGGGTTGGTTCAGGGGGATGGGGATGGGGAGACGGGGCTGGTTGATGGGGATGGGGAGACGAGGCTGGTTCAGGGGGATGGGGATGGGGAGACGGGGCTGGTTCAGGGGGATGGGGAGACAGGGCTGGTTCATGGGGATGGGGAGACGAGGCTGGTTCAGGGGATGGGGATGGGGAGACGGGGCTGGTTCAGGTGGGTGGGATGACGGGGCTGGGTCAGGGGATGGGGAGACGGGGCTGGTTCAGGGGGATGGGGAGACGGGGCTGGTTCATGGGGATGGGGAAACGGGGCTGGTTCATGGGATGGGGAGACGGGGCTGGTTCAGGGGATGGGGATGGGGAGACGGGGCTGGTTCATGGGGATGGGGAGACGGGGCTGGTTCATGGGGATGGGAGACGGGGCTGGGTCAGGGGGATGGGGATGGGGAGACGGGGCTGGTTCAGGGGGATGGGGAGACGGGGCTGGTTCAGGGGGATGGGGAGACGGGGCTGGTTCAGTGGGATCGGGAGACGGGGCTGGTTCAGGGGATGGGGAGACGGGGCTGGGTCAGGGGGATGGGGAGACAGGGCTGGGTCAGGGGGATGGGGAGACGGGGCTGGTTCAGGGAAATGGGGATGGGGAGACGGGGCTGGTTCAGGGGGATGGGGAGACGGGGCTGGGTCAGGGGATGGGGAGACAGGGCTGGGTCAGGGGGATGGGGAGACGGGGCTGGTTCAGGGGGATGGGGAGACGGGGCTGGTTCATGGGGATGGGGAGACGGGGCTGGTTCATGGGGATGGGGAGACGGGGCTGGGTCAGGGGGATGGGGATGGGGAGACTGGGCTGGTTCATGGGGATGGGGAGATGGGGCTGGGTCATGGGGATGGGGAGACGGGGCTGGTTCATGGGGATGGGGAGACGGGGCTGGTTCATGGGGATGGGGAGACGGGGCTGGGTCAGGGGGATGGGATGGGGAGACTGGGCTGGTTCATGGGGATGGGGATGGGCTGGGTCATGGGGATGGGGAGAGGGGGCTGGTTCAGGGGGATGGGGAGACGGGGCTGGTTCAGTGGGATCGGGAGACGGGGCTGGTTCAGGGGGATGGGGAGACGGGCTGGGTCAGGGGATGGGGAGACAGGGCTGGGTCAGGGGGATGGGAGACGGGGCTGGTTCAGGGGAAATGGGGATGGGGAGACGGGGCTGGTTCAGGGGGATGGGGAGACGGGGCTGGGTCAGGGGATGGGGAGACAGGGCTGGGTCAGGGGATGGGGAGACGGGGCTGGTTCAGGGGGATGGGGAGACGGGGCTGGTTCATGGGGATGGGGAGACGGGGCTGGTTCATGGGGATGGGAGACGGGGCTGGGTCAGGGGGATGGGGATGGGGAGACTGGGCTGGTTCATGGGGATGGGGAGATGGGGCTGGGTCATGGGGATGGGGAGAGGGGGCTGGGTCAGGAGGGTACGGAGACGGGGCTGGTTCAGGGGATGGGGATGGGGAGACGGGGCTGGGTCAGGGGATGAGGAGACGGGGCTGGGTCACGGGGGTGGGGAGACGGGGCTGGTTCAGGGGGATGGGGAGACGGGGCTGGTTCATGGGGATGGGGAGACGGGGCTGGGTCATGGGGATGGGGAGAGGGGGCTGGGTCAGGAGGTATGGAGACGGGGCTGGTTCAGGGGGATGGGGATGGGGAGACGGGGCTGGTTCAGGGGGATGGGGAGAGGGGGCTGGGTCAGGGGGGGTAGGGAGACGGGCTGGGTCAGGGGGATGGGGAGATGGGGCTGGTTCAGGGGGATGGGGAGACGGGGCTGGTTCAGGGGGATGGGGATGGGGAGACGGGGCTGGTTCAGGGGGATGGGGATGAGGAGACGGGGCTGGTTCAGGGGGATGGGGAGACGGGGCTGGGTCAGGGGATCGGGAGACGGGGCTGGTTCAGGGGGATGGGGAGACGGGGCTGGTTCAGGGGGATGGGGAGACGGGGCTGGTTCAGGGGTTGGGGAGACGGGGCTGGTTCAGGGGGATGGGGATGGGGAGACGGGGCTGGGTCAGGGGGATGGGAATGGGGAGACGGGCTGGGTCAGGGGATGGGGAGACAGGGCTGGGTCATGGGGGTGGGGAGACAGGGCTGGGTCATGGGGGTGGGGAGACGGGGCTGGTTTCAGGGGGATGGGGAGACGGGGCTGGTTCAGGGGATGGGGGAGACGGGCTGGGTCAGGGGCATGGGAGACAGGGCTGGGTCAGGGGGATGGGGAGACGGGGCTGGTTCAGGGGGATGGGGATGGGGAGACGGGGCTGGTTCATGGGGATGGGGAGACGGGGGCCCTGGTTCAGTGGGACCGGGAGACGGGGCTGGTTCAGGGGGATGGGGGAGACGGGGCTGGGTCAGGGGGATGGGGTATGGTAGACGGGCTGGTCAGGGGATGGGGAGACGGGGCTGGTTCATTGGGATGGGGATGGGGAGACGGGGCTGGGTTCATGGGGATTGGGGAGGACGGGCTGGTTCATGGGGATGGGAGTACGGGGCTGGGTCAGGGGGATGGGGATGGGGAGACGGGGCTGGTTCATGGGGATGGGGATACGGGGCTGGTTCATGGGGCTGGGTCAGGGGGTAGGGAGACGGGCTGGTTCAGGGGGATGGGGAGACGGGGCTGGTTCAGGGGGATGGGGATGGGGAGACGGGGCTGGTTCAGGGGATGGGAAATGGGGAGACGGGGCAGGGTCAGGGGGGATGGGGAGACGGGGCTGGGTCATGGGGGTGGGGAGACTGGGCTGGTTCAGGGGGATGGGTAGACGGGGCTGGTTCAGGGGGATGGGGAGACGGGGCTGGTTCAGTGGGATCGGGAGACGGGGCTGGTTCAGGGGATGGGAGGACGGGGCTGGGTCAGGGGGATGGGGATGGGGAGACGGGGCCTGGGTCAGGGGGATGGGGAGACGGGGCTGGTTCATTGGGATGGGGATAGGGAGACGGGGCTGGTTCATGGGGATGGGGAGACGGGGCTGGTTCATGGGGATGGGGGACGACGGGGCTGGGTCAGGGGATGGGGATGGGGAGACGGGGCTGGTTCATGGGATGGGGAGACGGGGCTGGTTCATGGGGCTGGGTCAGGGGGGTAGGGAGAACGGGCTGGTTCAGGGGATGGGGAGACGGGGCTGGTTCCGGGGGATGGGGATGGGGAGACGGGGGCTGGTTCAGGGGGATGGGAATGGGGAGAAACGGGGCAGGGTCAGGGGGATGGGTAGACGGGGCTGGGTCATGGGGGTGGGGAGACGGGGCTGGTTCAGGGGGATGGGTAGACGGGGCTGGTTCAGGGGATGGGTAGACGGGGCTGGTTCAGGGGGATGGGGAGACGGGGCTGGTTCAGTGGGATCGGGAGACGGGGCTGGTTCAGGGGATGGGGAGGACGGGGCTGGGTCAGGGGGATGTGGAGAGAATGGGCTGGGTCAGGGGGATGGGGAGACGGGGCTGGGTCAGGGGATGGGGAGACAGGGCTGGGTCAGGGGGATGGGGTGACGGGGCTGGTTCAGGGGGATGGAGATGGGAGACGGGGCTGGTTCATGGGGATGGGGAGACGGGGCTGGGTCATGGGGATGGGGAGAGGGGGCTGGGTCAGGGGGGTATGGAGACGGGGCTGGTTCAGGGGGATGGGAGACGGGGCTGGTTCAGGGGGATGGGGATGGGGAGACGGGGCTGGTTCAGGGGATGGGGAGAGGGGGCTGGGTCAGGGGGATGGGGAGACGGGGCTGGTTCAGGGGGATGGGGATGGGGAGACGGGGCTGGTTCTGCGGGATGGGGAGACGGGGCTGGGTCAGGGGGGTGGAGAGACGGGCTGGGTCAGGGGGAGGGGAGACGGGGCTGGGACAGGTGGGTGGGTAGACGGAGCTGGGTCAGGGGGATGGGAGACGGGTTGGTTCAGGGGGATGGGGATGGGGAGACGTGGCTGGTTGATGGGGATGGGGAGACGAGGCTGGTTCAGGGGGATGGGGGATGGGGAGACGGGGCTGGTTCAGGGGGGATGGGGGAGACAGGGCTGGTTCATGGGGATGGGGAGACGGGGCTGGTTCATGGGGATGGGGAGACGGGGCTGGTTCATGGGGACAGGGAGACGAGGCTGGTTCAGGGGGATGGGGATGGGAGACGGGGCTGGTTCAGGGGATGGGGAGACGGGGCTGGTTCATGGGGATGGGGAAACGGGGCTGGTTCATGGGGATGGGGAGACGGGGCTGGTTCAGGGGGATGGGGATGGGGAGACGGGGCTGGTTCATGGGGATGTTGAGACGGGGCTGGTTCATGGGGATGGGAGACGGGGCTGGGTCAGGGGGATGGGGATGGGGAGACGGGGCTGGTTCAGGGGGATGGGGAGACGGGGCTGGTTCAGGGGGATGGGGAGACGGGGCTGGTTCAGTGGGATCGGGAGACGGGGCTGGTTCAGGGGATGGGGAGACGGGGCTGGGTCAGGGGGATGGGGAGGACAGGGCTGGGTCAGGGGGATGGGGAGACGGGGCTGGTTCAGGGGAAATGGGGATGGGAGACGGGGCTGGTTCAGGGGGATGGGGAGACTGGGGCTGGGTCAGGGGGATGGGGAGACAGGGCTGGGTCAGGGGGATGGGGAGACGGGGCTGGTTCATGGGGATGGGGAGACGGGGCTGGGTCATGGGGATGGGGAGAGGGGGCTGGGTCAGGAGGGTATGGAGACGGGGCTGGTTCAGGGGGATGGGGATGGGGAGACGGGGCTGGGTCAGGGGATGGGGAGACGGGGCTGGTTCATGGGGATTGGGGAGACGGGGCTGGGTCATGGGGATGGGGAGAGGGGGCTCCAGAACCAGCCCCGTCTCCCCAACCCCGTGACCCAGCCCGTCTCCTCATCCCCCTGACCCAGCCCGTCTCCCCATTCCCATCCCCTGAACCAGCCCCGTCTCCCCATCCCCATCCCCCTGAACCAGCCCCGTCTCCCCATCCCCATCCCCTGAACCAGCCCCGTCTCCCATCCCCTGAACCAGCCCCGTCTCCTACTCCCCTGACCCAGCCCCCTCTCCCCATCCCCCTGAACCAGCCCGTCTCCATCCCCATCCCCCTGAACCAGCCCCGTCTCCGTACCCTCCTGAACCCAAGCCCCCTCTCCCCATCCCCATGACCAGCCCGTCTCCCATCCCCATGAACCAGCCCAGTCTCCCCATCCCCATCCCCCTGACCCAGCCCCGTCTCCCCATCCCCATGAACCAGCCCCGTCTCCCCATCCCCATGAACCAGCCCGTCTCCCCATCCCCCTGAACCAGCCCCGTCTCCCCAGGAGGGGGATGGGGCGACAGGGCTGGGTCAGGGGGATGGGGAGACGGGGCTGGTTCAGGGAAATGGTGAATGGGGAGACGGGGCTGGGTCAGGGGGATGAAGAGACGGGGCTGGGTCACGGGGGTGGGGAGACGGGGCTGGTTCAGGGGGATGGGGAGACGGGCTGGGTCAGGTGGGTGGGGAGACGGGGCTGGGTCAGGTGGGTGGGGGAGACGGGGCTGGGTCAGGGGGATGGGGAGACGGGGCTGGTTCATGGGGATGGGGAGACGGGGCTGGGTCATGGGGGATGGGGAGAGGGGGCTGGGTCAGGAGGGTATGGAGACGGGGCTGTTCAGGGGGATGGGGATGGGGAGACGGGCTGGTTCAGGGGATGGGGAGAGGGGGCTAGGTCAGGGGGGGTAGGGAGACGGGGCTGTTCAGGGGGATGGGGAGATGGGGGCTGGTTCAGGGGGATGGGGAGACGGGGCTGGTTCAGGGGGATGGGGAGACGGGGCTGGGTCAGGGGGATCGGGAGACGAGGGGCTGGTTCAGGGGGATGGGGAGACGGGGCTGGTTCAGGGGGATGGGGAGACGGGGCTGTTCAGGGGTTGGGTAGACGGGGCTGGGTCAGGTGGGTGGGAGACGGGGCTGGTCAGGGGGATGGGGAGACGGGGCTGGTTCATGGGATGGGAGACGGGGGCTGGTCATGGGGATGGGGAGACGGGGCTGGGTCAGGGGGATGGGGAGATGGGGGCTGTTCGAGGGGGATGGGGAGACGGGGCTGGTTCAGTGGGATATGAGGGCGGGGCTAGTTCAGGGGGATGGGAGACGGTGGCTGGGTCAGGGGCAATGGGGAAGAGAGGGCTGGGTCAGGGGGATGGGAGACGGGGCTGGTTCAGGGGGAATGGGGATGGGGAGACGGGCTGGTTCATGGGGATGGGGAGACGGGGCTGGTTCAGTGGGACCGGGAGAACGGGCTGGTTCAGGGGGATGGGGAGACGGGCTGGGTCAGGGGGATGGGGAGACAGGGCTGGGGTCAGGGGGGATGGGGAGGACGGGGGCTGGGTCAGGGGGATGGGGAGACGGGGCTGTTCATGGGGATGGGGAGACGGGGCTGGGTCATGGGGTGGGGAGACGGGGCTGGTTCAGGGGGATTGGGTAGACGGGGCTGGTTCAGGGGATGGGGAGACGGGGCTGGTTCAGGGGGATGGGGAGACGGGGCTGGGTCAGGGGATGGGGAGAACAGCTGGGTCAAGGGGATGGGGAGACGGGGCTGGGTCAGGGGGGATGGGGAGACGGGGCTGGTTCATGGGGATGGGGAGACGGGCTGGTTCATGGGGATGGGGAGACGGGGCTGGGTCAGGGGGATGGTGAGACGGGGCTGGTTCATTGGGATGGGGATGGGGAGACGGGGCTGGTTCATGGGGATGGGGAAGACGGGGCTGGTTCATGGGGATGGGGAGAACGGGGCTGGGTCAGGGGGATGGGGATGGGGAGACGGGGCTGGTTCATGGGGATGGGGAGACGGGGCTGGTTCATGGGGATGGGGAGAGGGGGCTGGGTCAGGGGGGTTAGGAGACGGGCTGGTTCAGGGGGATGGTGAGACGGGGCTGGTTCAGGGGGATGGGGATGGGGAGACGGGGCTGGTTCAGGGGGATGGGAATGGGGAGACGGGGCTGGGTCAGGGTGATGGGGAGACGGGGCTGGGTCATTGGGGGTGGGGAGACGGGGCTGGTTCAGGGGGATGGGTAGACGGGGCTGGTTCAGGGGGATGGGGAGACGGGGCTGGTTCATGGGGATGGGGAGACGGGGCTGGTTCATGGGATGGGGAGACGGGGCTGGGTCAGGGGGATGGGGAGACGGGGCTGGTTCATTGGGATGGGGATGGGGAGACGGGGCTGGTTCATGGGGATGGGGAGACGGGGCTGGTTTCATGGGGATGGGGAGACGGGGCTGGGTCAGGGGGATGGGGATGGGGAGACGGGGCTGGTTCATGGGATGGGGAGACGGGGCTGGTTCATGGGGATGGGGAGAGGGGGGCTGGGTCAGGGGGTAGGGAGACGGGCTGGTTCAGGGGGATGGGGAGACGGGGCTGGTTCAGGGGGATGGGGATGGGGAGACGGGGCTTGGTTCAGGGGATGGGAATGGGGAGACGGGGCCTGGGTCAGGGGGATGGGGAGACGGGCTGGGTCATGGGGGTGGGGAGACGGGGCTGGTTCAGGGGATGGGTAGACGGGGCTGGTTCAAGGGGGATGGGGAGGACGGGGCTGGTTCATGGGGATGGGGAGACGGGGCTGGTTCATGGGGATGGGGAGATGGGGCTGGGTCAGGGGATGGGGAGACGGGGCTGGTTCATTGGGATGGGGATGGGGAGACGGGGCTGGTTCATGGGGATGGGGAGACGGGGCTGGTTCATGGGGATGGGGAGACGGGGCTGGGTCAGGGGGATGGGGATGGGGAGACGGGGCTGGTTCATGGGGATGGGAGACGGGGCTGGTTCATGGGGATGGGGAGAGGGGGCTGGGTCAGGGGGGTAGGGAGACGGGCTGGTTCAGGGGATGGGGAGACGGGGCTGGTTCAGGGGATGGGGATGGGGAGACGGGGCTGGTTCAGGGGGATGGGAATGGGGAGACGGGGCTGGGTCAGGGGGATGGGGAGACGGGGCTGGGTCATGGGGGTGGGGAGACGGGGCTGGTTCAGGGGGATGGGTAGACGGGGCTGGTTCAGGGGGATGGGGAGACGGGCTGGTTCAGTGGGATCGGGAGACGGGGCTGGTTCAGGGGGATGGGGAGACGGGGCTGGGTCAGGGGGATGGGGAGACGGGGCTGGGTCAGGGGGATGGGGAGACGGGGCTGGGTCAGGGGGATGGGGAGACGGGGCTGGGTCAGGGGGATGGGGAGACAGGGCTGGGTCAGGGGGATGGGGAGACGGGGCTGGGTCAGGGGGATGGGAGACAGGGCTGGGTCAGGGGGATGGGAGAACGGGGCTGGTTCAGGGGGATGGGAGACGGGGCTGGTTCATGGGGATGGGGAGACGGGGCTGGTTCATGGGATGGGGAGACGGGGCTGGGTCAGGGGGATGGGGATGGGGAGACTGGGCTGGTTCATGGGATGGGGAGACGGGCTGGGTCATGGGGATGGGGAGACGGGGCTGGTTCAGGGGAATGGGGAGACGGGGCCTGGTTCAGTGGGATCGGGAGACGGGCTGGTTCAGGGGGATGGGGAGACGGGGCTGGGTCAGGGGGATGGGGAGACGGGGCTGGGTCATGGGGATGGGGAGACGGGGCTGGGTCATGGGGATGGGGAGAGGGGGCTGGGTCAGGAGGGTATGGAGACGGGGCTGGTTCAGGGGGATGGGGATGGGAGACGGGGCTGGGTCAGGGGGATGGGGAGACGGGGCTGGTTCATGGGGATGGGGAGACGGGGCTGGGTCATGGGGATGGGGAGAGGGGGCTCCAGAACCAGCCCCGTCTCCCCAACCCCGTGACCCAGCCCGTCTCCTCATCCCCCTGACCCAGCCCCGTCTCCCCATTCCCATCCCCCTGAACCAGCCCCGTCTCCCCATCCCCATCCCCCTGAACCAGCCCCGTCTCCCCATCCCCATCCCCCTGAACCAGCCCCGTCTCCCTACTCCCCTGACCCAGCCCCTCTCCCTACTCCCCTGACCCAGCCCCCTCTCCCCATCCCCCTGAACCAGCCCGTCTCCCCATCCCCATCCCCCTGAACCAGCCCGTCTCCGTACCCTCCTGACCCAGCCCCCTCTCCCCATCCCCATGACCCAGCCCCGTCTCCCCATCCCCATGAACCAGCCCAGTCTCCCCATCCCCATCCCCCTGACCCAGCCCCGCTCCCCATCCCCATGAACCAGCCCCGTCTCCCCATCCCCATGAACCAGCCCCGTCTCCCCATCCCCCTGAACCAGCCCCGTCTCCCCAGGAGGGGGATGGGGAGACAGGGCTGGTCAGGGGGATGGGGGAGACGGGGCTGGTTCAGGGGAAATGGGGATGGGGAGACGGGGCTGGGTCAGGGGGATGAAGAGACGGGGCTGGGTCACGGGGGTGGGGAGACGGGGCTGGTTCAGGGGGATGGGGAGACGGGGCTGGGTCAGGTGGGTGGGGAGACGGGGCCTGGTCAGGTGGGTGGGGAGACGGGGCTGGGTCAGGGGATGGGGAGACGGGCTGGTTCATGGGGATTGGGGAGACGGGGCTGGGTCATGGGGATGGGAGAGGGGGCTGGGTCAGGAGGGTATGGAGACGGGGCTGGTTCAGGGGGATGGGGATGGGGAGACGGGGCTGGTTCAGGGGATGGGAGAGGGGCTAGGTCAGGGGGGGTAGGGAGACGGGGCTGGTTCAGGGGGATGGGGAGATGGGGCTGGTTCAGGGGATGGGGAGACGGGGCTGGTTCAGGGGGATGGGGATGGGGAGACGGGGCTGGTTCAGGGGGATGGGGAGACGGGGCTGGGTCAGGGGATCGGGAGACGGGGCTGGTTCAGGGGGATGGGGAGACGGGGCTGGTTCAGGGGGATGGGGAGACGGGGCTGGTTCAGGGGTTGGGGAGACGGGGCTGGGTCAGGTGGGTGGGGAGACGGGGCTGGGTCAGGGGGATGGGGAGACGGGGCTGGTTCATGGGGATGGGGAGACGGGGCTGGTTCATGGGATGGGGAGACGGGGCTGGGTCAGGGGGATGGGGAGATGGGGCTGGTTCAGAGGGATGGGGAGACGGGGCTGGTTCAGTGGGATAGAGGGCGGGGCTAGTTCAGGGGATGGGGAGACGGGGCTGGGTCAGGGGCATGGGGAGAGAGGGCTGGGTCAGGGGGATGGGGAGACGGGGCTGGTTCAGGGGGATGGGGATGGGGAGACGGGGCTGGTTCATGGGGATGGGGAGACGGGGCTGGTTCAGTGGGACCGGGAGACGGGGCTGGTTCAGGGGGATGGGGAGACGGGGCTGGGTCAGGGGGATGGGGAGACAGGGCTGGGTCAGGGGGATGGGGAGACGGGGCTGGGTCAGGGGGATGGGGAGACGGGGCTGGTTCATGGGGATGGGGAGACGGGGCTGGGTCATGGGGGTGGGGAGACGGGGCTGGTTCAGGGGGATGGGTAGACGGGGCTGGTTCAGGGGGATGGGGAGACGGGGCTGGTTCAGGGGGATGGGGAGACGGGGCTGGGTCAGGGGGATGGGGAGACAGGGCTGGGTCAGGGGGATGGGGAGACGGGGCTGGGTCAGGGGGATGGGGAGACGGGGCTGGGTCAGGGGGATGGGGAGACGGGGCTGGTTCATGGGGATGGGAGACGGGGCTGGTTCATGGGGATGGGGAGACGGGGCTGGGTCAGGGGGATGGGGAGACGGGGCTGGTTCATTGGGATGGGGATGGGGAGACGGGGCTGGTTCATGGGGATGGGGAGACGGGGCTGGTTCATGGGGATGGGGAGACGGGGCTGGGTCAGGGGATGGGGATGGGGAGACGGGGCTGGTTCATGGGGATGGGGAGACGGGGCTGGTTCATGGGGATGGGGAGAGGGGGCTGGGTCAGGGGGGTAGGGAGACGGGCTGGTTCAGGGGGATGGGAGACGGGGCTGGTTCAGGGGGATGGGGATGGGGAGACGGGGCTGGTTCATGGGGATGGGGAGACGGGGCTGGTTCATGGGGATGGGGGAGACGGGCTGGGTCAGGGGATGGGGATGGGGAGACGGGGCTGGTTCATGGGGATGGGGAGACGGGGCTGGTTCATGGGATGGGGAGAGGGGGCTGGGTCAGGGGGGTAGGGAGACGGGCTGGTTCAGGGGGATGGGGAGACGGGGCTGGTTCAGGGGGATGGGGATGGGGAGACGGGGGCTGGTTCAGGGGATGGGAATGGGGAGACGGGGCTGGGTCAGGGGGATGGGGAGACGGGGCTGGGTCATGGGGGTGGGGAGACGGGGCTGGTTCAGGGGATGGGTAGACGGGGCTGGTTCAGGGGGATGGGGAGACGGGGCTGGTTCAGTGGGATCGGGAGACGGGGCTGGTTCAGGGGGATGGGGAGACGGGGCTGGGTCAGGGGGATGGGGAGACGGGGCTGGGTCAGGGGGATGGGGAGACGGGGCTGGGTCAGGGGGATGGGGAGACGGGGCTGGGTCAGGGGGATGGGGAGACAGGGCTGGGTCAGGGGGATGGGGAGACGGGGCTGGGTCAGGGGGATGGGGAGACAGGGCTGGGTCAGGGGGATGGGGAGACGGGGCTGGTTCAGGGGGATGGGGAGACGGGGCTGGTTCATGGGGGATGGGGAGACGGGGCTGGTTCATGGGGATGGGGAGACGGGGCTGGGTCAGGGGGATGGGGATGGGGAGACTGGGCTGGTTCATGGGGATGGGGAGACGGGGCTGGGTCATGGGGATGGGGAGACGGGGCTGGTTCAGGGGGATGGGGAGACGGGGCTGGTTCAGTGGGATCGGGAGACGGGGCTGGTTCAGGGGGATGGGGAGACGGGGCTGGGTCAGGGGGATGGGGAGACGGGGCTGGGTCAGGGGGATGGGGAGACGGGGCTGGGTCAGGGGGATGGGGAGACGGGGCTGGGTCAGGGGGATGGGGAGACAGGGCTGGGTCAGGGGGATGGGGAGACGGGGCTGGGTCAGGGGGATGGGGAGACAGGGCTGGGTCAGGGGGATGGGGAGACGGGGCTGGTTCAGGGGGATGGGGAGACGGGGCTGGTTCATGGGGATGGGGAGACGGGGCTGGTTCATGGGGATGGGGAGACGGGGCTGGGTCAGGGGGATGGGGATGGGGAGACTGGGCTGGTTCATGGGGATGGGAGAGGGGGCTGGGTCAGGAGGGTACGGAGACGGGGCTGGTTCAGGGGGATGGGGATGGGGAGACGGGCTGGTTCAGGGGGATGGGGAGAGGGGGCTGGGTCAGGGGAGTAGGGAGACGGGGCTGGTTCAGGGGGATGGGGAGACGGGGCTGGTTCAGGGGGATGGGGATGGGGAGACGGGGCTGGTTCAGGGGGATGGGGATGGGGAGACGGGGCTGGTTCAGGGGGATTGGAATGGGGAGACGGGGCTGGGTCAGGGGGATGAGGAGACGGGGCTGGGTCACGGGGTGGGGAGACGGGGCTGGTTCAGGGGGATGGGGAGACGGGGCTGGTCAGGTGGGTGGGGAGAAGGGGGCTGGGTCAGGTGGGTGGGGAGACGGGGCTGGGTCAGGGGGATGGGGAGACGGGGCTGGGTCATGGGGATGGGGAGAGGGGGCTGGGTCAGGGGGTATGGAGACAGGGCTGGGTCAGGGGGATGGGGTGACGGGGCTGGTTCAGGGGGATGGAGATGGGGAGACGGGGCTGGTTCATGGGGATGGGGAGACGGGGCTGGGTCATGGGGATGGGGAGAGGGGGCTGGGTCAGGGGGGTATGGAGACGGGGCTGGTTCAGGGGGATGGGGAGACGGGGCTGGTTCAGGGGGATGGGGATGGGAGACGGGGCTGGTTCTGCGGGATGGGGAGACGGGGCTGGGTCAGGGGGTGGGGAGACGGGCTGGGTCAGGGGGAGGGGAGACGGGGCTGGGACAGGTGGTGGGTAGACGGAGCTGGGTCAGGGGGATGGGGAGACGGGGTTGGTTCAGGGGGATGGGGATGGGGAGACGGGGCTGGTTGATGGGGATGGGGAGACGAGGCTGGTTCAGGGGGATGGGGATGGGGAGACGGGGCTGGTTCAGGGGGATGGGGAGACAGGGCTGGTTCATGGGGATGGGGAGATGGGCTGGTTCATGGGGATGGGGAGACGGGGCTGGTTCAGGTGGGTGGGATGACGGGGCTGGGTCAGGGGGATGGGGAGACGGGGCTGGTTCAGGGGGATGGGGAGACGGGGCTGGTTCATGGGATGGGGAGACGGGGCTGGGTCAGGGGGATGGGATGGGGAGACGGGGCTGGTTCATGGGGATGGGGAGACGGGGCTGGGTCATGGGGATGGGGAGAGGGGGCTGGGTCAGGGGGGTATGGAGACGGGGCTGGTTCAGGGGGATGGGGAGACGGGGCTGGTTCAGGGGGATGGGGAGACGGGGCTGGTTCAGGGGGATGGGGAGAGGGGGCTGGGTCAGGGGGTAGGGAGACGGGCTGGTTCAGGGGGATGGGGAGACGGGGCTGGTTCAGGGGGATGGGGGAGACGGGGCTGGGTCAGGTGGGTGGGGAGACGGGGCTGGGTCAGGGGGATGGGGAGACGGGGCTGGTTCATGGGGATGGGAGACGGGGCTGGTTCATGGGGATGGGGAGACGGGGCTGGGTCAGGGGGATAGGGAGATGGGGCTGGTTCAGAGGGATGGGGAGACGGGGCTGGTTCAGTGGGATAGAGGGCGGGGGCTAGTTTCAGGGGATGGGGAGACGGGGCTGGGTCAGGGGCATGGGGAGACAGGGCTGGGTCAGGGGGATGGGGAGACGGGGCTGGTTCATGGGGATGGGGATGGGGAGACGGGGCTGGTTCATGGGGATGGGGAGACGGGGCTGGTTCAGTGGGACCGGAGAGACGGGGCTGGTTCAGGGGGATGGGGAGACGGGGCTGGGTCAGGGGGATGGGGAGACAGGGCTGGGGTCAGGGGATGGGGAGACGGGGCTGGGTCAGGGGATGGGGAGACGGGGCTGGTTCATGGGGATGGGGGAGACGGGGCTGGTTCATGGGGATGGGGAGACGGGGCTGGTTCATGGGGATGGGGAGACGGGGCTGGGTCAGGGGGATGGGGATGGGGAGACGGGGCTGGTTCATGGGGATGGGGAGACGGGGCTGGTTCATGGGGATGGGGAGAGGTTGCTGGGGTCAGGGGGGTAGGGAGACGGGCTGGTTCAGGGGGATGGGGAGACGGGCTGGTTCAGGGGATGGGGATGGGGAGACGGGCTGGTTCAGGGGGATGGGAATGGGGAGACGGGGCTGGGTCAGGGGGATGGGGAGACGGGGCTGGGTCATGGGGGTGGGGAGACGGGCTGGTTCAGGGGGATGGGTAGACGGGGCTGGTTCAGGGGGATGGGGAGACGGGGCTGGTTCAGTGGGATCGGAGAGACGGGGCTGGTTCAGGGGGATGGGGAGACGGGGCTGGTTCATGGGGATGGGGAGACGGGGCTGGGTCATGGGGGATGGGGAGAGGGGGCTGGGTCAGGGGGTATGGAGACGGGGCTGGTTCAGGGGGATGGGGGAGACGGGCTGGTTCAGGGGGGATGGGGATGGGGAGACGGGGCTGGTTCAGGGGGATGGGGAGACGGGCTGGGTCAGGGGATGGGGAGACGGGGCTGGTTCAGGGGATGGGGATGGGGAGACGGGGCTGGTTCTGCGGGATGGGGAGACGGGGCTGGGTCAGGGGGGTGGGGAGACGGGCTGGGTCAGGGGATGGGGATGGGAGACTGGGCTGGTTCATGGGGATGGGGAGACGGGGCTGGGTCATGGGGATGGGGAGAGGGGGCTGGGTCAGGAGGGTACGGAGACGGGGCTGGTTCAGGGGGATGGGGATGGGGAGACGGGCTGGTTCAGGGGGATGGGGAGAGGGGGCTGGGTCAGGGGAGTAGGGAGACGGGGCTGGTTCAGGGGGATGGGGAGACGGGGCTGGTTCAGGGGGATGGGGATGGGGAGACGGGGCTGGTTCAGGGGGATGGGGATGGGGAGACGGGGCTGGTTCAGGGGGATGGGAATGGGGAGACGGGCTGGGTCAGGGGGATGAGGAGACGGGGCTGGGTCACGGGGGTGGGGAGACGGGGCGGGTTCAGGGGGATGGGGAGACGGGGCTGGGTCAGGTGGGTGGGGAGACGGGGCTGGGTCAGGTGGGTGGGGAGACGGGGCTGGGTCAGGGGGATGGGGAGACGGGGCTGGGTCATGGGGATGGGGAGAGGGGGCTGGGTCAGGGGGGTATGGAGACAGGGCTGGGTCAGGGGGATGGGGAGACGGGGCTGGTTCATGGGGATGGGGAGACGGGGCTGGGTCATGGGGATGGGGAGAGGGGGCTGGGTCAGGGGGGTATGGAGACGGGGCTGGTTCAGGGGGATGGGGAGACGGGGCTGGTTCAGGGGGATGGGGATGGGGAGACGGGGCTGGTTCTGCGGGATGGGGAGACGGGGCTGGGTCAGGGGGGTGGGGAGACGGGGCTGGGTCAGGGGGAGGGGAGACGGGGCTGGGACAGGTGGGTGGGTAGACGGAGCTGGGTCAGGGGGATGGGGAGACGGGTTGGTTCAGGGGGATGGGGATGGGGAGACGGGGGCTGGTTGATGGGGATGGGGAGACGAGGCTGGTTCAGGGGGATGGGGATGGGGACACGGGGCTGGTTCAGGGGGATGGGGAGACAGGGCTGGTTCATGGGGATGGGGAGATGGGGCTGGTTCATGGGGATGGGGAGACGGGGCTGGTTCATGGGGACAGGGAGACGAGGCCTGTTCAGGGGGATGGGGATGGGGAGACGGGGCTGGTTCAGGTGGGTGGGATGACGGGGCTGGGTCAGGGGGATGGGGAGACGGGGCTGGTTCAGGGGGATGGGGAGACGGGGCTGGTTCATGGGGATGGGGAGACGGGGCTGGGTCAGGGGGATGGGGATGGGGAGACGGGGCTGGTTCATGGGATGGGGAGACGGGGCTGGGTCATGGGGATGGGGAGAGGGGGCTGGGTCAGGGGGGTATGGAGACGGGGCTGGTTCAGGGGGATGGGGAGACGGGGCTGGTTCAGGGGGATGGGGATGGGGAGACGGGGCTGGTTCAGGGGGATGGGGAGAGGGGGCTGGGTCAGGGGGGTAGGGAGACGGGCTGGTTCAGGGGGATGGGGAGACGGGGCTGGTTCAGGGGGATGGGGATGGGGAGACGGGGCTGGTTCAGGGGGATGGGAATGGGGAGACGGGGCTGGGTCAGGGGGATGGGGAGACGGGGCTGGGTCATGGGGGTGGGGAGACGGGGCTGGTTCAGGGGGATGGGTAGACGGGGCTGGTTCAGGGGGATGGGGAGACGGGGCTGGTTCAGTGGGATCGGGAGACGGGGCTGGTTCAGGGGGATGGGGAGACGGGGCTGGGTCAGGGGGATGGGGAGACGGGGCTGGGTCAGGGGGATGGGGAGACGGGGCTGGGTCAGGGGGATGGGGAGACAGGGCTGGGTCAGGGGGATGGGGTGACGGGGCTGGTTCAGGGGGATGGAGATGGGGAGACGGGGCTGGTTCATGGGGATGGGGAGACGGGGCTGGGTCATGGGGATGGGGAGAGGGGCTGGGTCAGGGGGGTATGGAGACGGGGCTGGTTCAGGGGGATGGGGAGACGGGGCTGGTTCAGGGGATGGGGATGGGGAGACGGGGCTGGTTCAGGGGGATGGGGAGACGGGGCTGGGTCAGGGGGATGGGGAGACGGGGCTGGTTCAGTGGGATCGGGAGACGGGGCTGGTTCAGGGGATGGGGAGACGGGGCTGGGTCAGGGGGATGGGGAGACAGGGCTGGGTCAGGGGGATGGGGAGACGGGGCTGGTTCAGGGGAAATGGGGATGGGGATACGGGGCTGGTTCAGGGGGATGGGGAGACAGGGCTGGGTCAGGGGGATGGGGAGACAGGGCTGGGTCAGGGGGATGGGGAGACGGGGTTGGTTCAGGGGGATGGGGATGGGGAGACGGGGCTGGTTGATGGGGATGGGGAGACGAGGCTGGTTCAGGGGGATGGGGATGGGGACACGGGGCTGGTTCAGGGGGATGGGGAGACAGGGCTGGTTCATGGGGATGGGGAGATGGGGCTGGTTCATGGGGATGGGGAGACGGGGCTGGTTCATGGGGACAGGGAGACGAGGCTGGTTCAGGGGGATGGGGATGGGGAGACGGGGCTGGTTCAGGTGGGTGGGATGACGGGGCTGGGTCAGGGGGATGGGGAGACGGGGCTGGTTCAGGGGGATGGGGAGACGGGGCTGGTTCATGGGGATGGGGAGACGGGGCTGGGTCAGGGGGATGGGGATGGGGAGACGGGGCTGGTTCATGGGGATGGGGAGACGGGGCTGGGTCATGGGGATGGGGAGAGGGGGCTGGGTCAGGGGGGTATGGAGACGGGGCTGGTTCAGGGGGATGGGGAGACGGGGCTGGTTCAGGGGGATGGGGATGGGGAGACGGGGCTGGTTCAGGGGGATGGGGAGAGGGGGCTGGGTCAGGGGGGTAGGGAGACGGGCTGGTTCAGGGGGATGGGGAGACGGGGCTGGTTCAGGGGGATGGGGATGGGGAGACGGGGCTGGTTCAGGGGGATGGGAATGGGGAGACGGGGCTGGGTCAGGGGGATGGGGAGACGGGGCTGGGTCATGGGGGTGGGGAGACGGGGCTGGTTCAGGGGGATGGGTAGACGGGGCTGGTTCAGGGGGATGGGGAGACGGGGCTGGTTCAGTGGGATCGGGAGACGGGGCTGGTTCAGGGGGATGGGGAGACGGGGCTGGGTCAGGGGGATGGGGAGACGGGGCTGGGTCAGGGGGATGGGGAGACGGGCTGGGTCAGGGGGATGGGGAGACAGGGCTGGGTCAGGGGGGATGGGGTGACGGGGCTGGTTCAGGGGGATGGAGATGGGGAGACGGGGCTGGTTCATGGGGATGGGGAGACGGGGCTGGGTCATGGGGATGGGGAGAGGGGGCTGGGTCAGGGGGGTATGGAGACGGGGCTGGTTCAGGGGGATGGGGAGACGGGGCTGGTTCAGGGGGATGGGGATGGGGAGACGGGGCTGGTTCAGGGGATGGGGAGACGGGGCTGGGTCAGGGGGATGGGGAGACGGGGCTGGTTCAGGGGGATGGGGATGGGGAGACGGGGCTGGTTCTGCGGGATGGGGAGACGGGGCTGGGTCAGGGGGGTGGGGAGACGGGCTGGGTCAGGGGGAGGGGAGACGGGGCTGGGACAGGTGGGTGGGTAGACGGAGCTGGGTCAGGGGGATGGGGAGACGGGGTTGGTTCAGGGGGATGGGGATGGGGAGACGGGGCTGGTTGATGGGGATGGGGAGACGAGGCTGGTTCAGGGGGATGGGGATGGGGAGACGGGGCTGGTTCAGGTGGGTGGGATGACGGGGCTGGGTCAGGGGGATGGGGAGACGGGGCTGGTTCAGGGGGATGGGGAGACGGGGCTGGTTCATGGGGATGGGGAAACGGGGCTGGTTCATGGGGATGGGGAGACGGGGCTGGTTCAGGGGGATGGGGATGGGGAGACGGGGCTGGTTCATGGGGATGGGGAGACGGGGCTGGTTCATGGGGATGGCGAGACGGGGCTGGGTCAGGGGGATGGGGATGGGGAGACGGGGCTGGTTCAGGGGGATGGGGAGACGGGGCTGGTTCAGGGGGATGGGGAGACGGGGCTGGTTCAGTGGGATCGGGAGACGGGGCTGGTTCAGGGGATGGGGAGACGGGGCTGGGTCAGGGGGATGGGGAGACAGGGCTGGGTCAGGGGATGGGGAGACGGGGCTGGTTCAGGGGAAATGGGGATGGGGATACGGGGCTGGTTCAGGGGGATGGGGAGACAGGGCTGGGTCAGGGGATGGGGAGACAGGGCTGGGTCAGGGGGATGGGAGACGGGGCTGGTTCAGGGGGATGGGGAGACGGGGCTGGTTCATGGGGATGGGGAGACGGGGCTGGTTCATGGGGATGGGGAGACGGGGCTGGGTCAGGGGGATGGGGATGGGGAGACTGGGCTGGTTCATGGGGATGGGGAGACGGGGCTGGGTCATGGGGATGGGTAGAGGGGGCTGGGTCAGGAGGGTACGGAGACGGGGCTGGTTCAGGGGGATGGGGATGGGGAGACGGGCTGGTTCAGGGGGATGGGGAGAGGGGGCTGGGTCAGGGGAGTAGGGAGACGGGGCTGGTTCAGGGGGATGGGGAGACGGGGCTGGTTCAGGGGGATGGGGATGGGGAGACGGGGCTGGTTCAGGGGGATGGGGATGGGGAGACGGGGCTGGTTCAGGGGGATGGGAATGGGGAGACGGGGCTGGGTCAGGGGGATGAGGAGACGGGGCTGGGTCACGGGGGTGGGGAGACGGGGCTGGTTCAGGGGGATGGGGAGACGGGGCTGGGTCAGGTGGGTGGGGAGACGGGGCTGGGTCAGGTGGGTGGGGAGACGGGGCTGGGTCAGGGGGATGGGGAGACGGGGCTGGTTCATGGGGATGGGGAGACGGGGCTGGGTCATGGGGATGGGGAGAGGGGGCTGGGTCAGGAGGGTATGGAGACGGGGCTGGTTCAGGGGGATGGGGATGGGGAGACGGGGCTGGTTGATGGGGATGGGGAGACGAGGCTGGTTCAGGGGGATGGGGATGGGGAGACGGGGCTGGTTCAGGGGGATGGGGAGACAGGGCTGGTTCATGGGGATGGGGAGACGCGGCTGGTTCATGGGGATGGGGAGACGGGGCTGGTTCATGGGGACAGGGAGACGAGGCTGGTTCAGGGGGATGGGGATGGGGAGACGTGGCTGGTTCAGGTGGGTGGGATGACGGGGCTGGGTCAGGGGGGTGGGGAGACGGGGCTGGGTCAGGGGGATGGGGAGACGGGGCTGGTTCATGGGGATGGGGAGACGGGGCTGGGTCATGGGGATGGGGAGAGGGGGCTGGGTCAGGGGGGGTAGGGAGACGGGGCTGGTTCAGGGGGATGGGGAGACGGGGCTGGGTCACGGGGGTGGGGAGACGGGGCTGGTTCAGGGGGATGGGGAGACGAGGCTGGTTCAGGGGGATGGGGATGGGGAGACGGGGCTGGTTCAGGGGGATGGGGATGGCGAGACGGGGCTGGTTCAGGGGGATGGGGAGACGGGGCTGGTTCAGGGGGATGGGGAGACGGGGCTGGGTCAGGGGGCTGGGGAGACGGGGCTGGTTCAGTGGGATCGGGAGACGGGGCTGGTTCAGGGGGATGGGGTGACAGGGCTGGGTCAGGGGGATGGGGAGACGGGGCTGGTTCAGGGGAAATGGGGATGGGGAGACGGGGCTGGTTCAGGGGGATGGGGAGACGGGGCTGGGTCAGGGGGATGGGGAGACAGGGCTGGGTCAGAGGAATGGGGAGACGGGGCTGGTTCAGGGGGATGGGGAGACGGGGCTGGTTCATGGGGATGGGGAGACGGGGCTGGTTCATGGGGATGGGGAGACGGGGCTGGGTCAGGGGGATGGGGATGGGGAGACGGGGCTGGGTCAGGGGGATGGGGAGACGGGGTTGGTTCAGGGGGATGGGGATGGGGAGACGGGGCTGGTTGATGGGGATGGGGAGACGAGGCTGGTTCAGGGGGATGGGGATGGGGAGACGGGGCTGGTTCAGGGGGGTGGGGAGACAGGGCTGGTTCATGGGGATGGGGAGACGCGGCTGGTTCATGGGGATGGGGAGACGGGGCTGGTTCATGGGGACAGGGAGACGAGGCTGGTTCAGGGGGATGGGGATGGGGAGACGTGGCTGGTTCAGGTGGGTGGGATGACGGGGCTGGGTCAGGGGGATGGGGAGACGGGGCTGGTTCAGGGGGATGGCGAGACGGGGCTGGTTCATGGGGATGGGGAAACGGGGCTGGTTCATGGGGATGGGGAGACGGGCTGGTTCAGGGGGATGGGGATGGGGAGACGGGCTGGTTCAGGGGGATGGGGAGACGGGGCTGGGTCATGGGGGTGGGGAGACGGGGCTGGTTCAGGGGGATGGGGAAACGGGGCTGGTTCAAGGGGATGGGGAGACGGGGCTGGTTCAGGGGGATGGGGAGACGGGGCTGGTTCAGTGGGATCGGGAGACGGGGCTGGTTCAGGGGGATGGGGAGACGGGGCTGGGTCAGGGGGATGGGGAGACAGGGCTGGGTCAGGGGGATGGGGAACGGGGCTGGTTCATGGGAAATGGGGATGGGGAGACGGGGCTGGTTCAGGGGGATGGGGAGACGGGGCTGGGTCAGGGGGATGGGGAGACAGGGCTGGGTCAGGGGGATGGGGAGACGGGGCTGGTTCAGGGGGATAGGGAGACGGGGCTGGTTCATGGGGATTGGAGACGGGGCTGGTTCATGGGATGGGGAGACGGGGCTGGGTCAGGGGGATGGGGAGACGGGGCTGGTTCATGGGGATGGGGAGACGGGGCTGGGTCATGGGGATGGGGAGAGGGGGCTGGGTCAGGAGGGTATGGAGATGGGGCTGGTTCAGGGGGATGGGGATGGGGAGACGGGGCTGGTTCAGGGGGATGGGGAGAGGGGGCTGGGTCAGGGGAGTAGGGAGACGGGGCTGGTTCAGGGGGATGGGGATGGGGAGACGGGGCTGGTTCAGGGGGATGGGGATGGGGAGACGGGGCTGGTTCAGGGGATGGGAATGGGGAGACGGGGCTGGGTCAGGGGGATGAGGAGACGGGGCTGGGTCACGGGGGTGGGGAGACGGGGCTGGGTCACGGGGGTGGGGAGACGGGGCTGGTTCAGGGGGATGGGGAGACGGGGCTGGGTCAGGTGGGTGGGGAGACGGGGCTGGGTCAGGGGGATGGGGAGACGGGGCTGGTTCATGGGGATGGGGAGACGGGGCTGGGTCATGGGGATGGGGATGGGGAGACGGGGCTGGTTCAGGGGGATGGGGAGAGGGGGCTGGGTCAGGGGGGTAGGGAGACGGGGCTGGTTCAGGGGGATGGGGAGACGGGGCTGGGTCACGGGGGTGGGGAGACGGGGCTGGTTCAGGGGGATGGGGAGACGAGGCTGGTTCAGGGGGATGGGGAGACGGGGCTGGTTCAGGGGGATGGGGATGGCGAGACGGGCTGGTTCAGGGGGATGGGGAGACGGGGCTGGTTCAGGGGGATGGGGAGACGGGGCTGGGTCAGGGGGCTGGGGAGACGGGGCTGGTTCAGTGGGATCGGGAGACGGGGCTGGTTCAGGAGGATGGGGAGACGGGGCTCGGTCAGGGGGATGGGGAGACGGGGCTGGGTCAGGGGGATGGGGAGACGGGGCTGGTTCAGGGGAAATGGGGATGGGGAGACGGGGCTGGTTCAGGGGGATGGGGAGACGGGGCTGGGTCAGGGGGATGGTGAGACAGGGCTGGGTCAGGGGGATGGGGAGACGGGGCTGGTTCAGGGGAAATGGGGATGGGGAGACGGGGCTGGTTCAGGGGATGGGGAGACGGGGCTGGTTCAGGGGGATGGGGATGGCGAGACGGGGCTGGTTCAGGGGGATGGGGAGACGGGGCTGGTTCAGGGGGATGGGGAGACGGGGCTGGTTCAGGGGGATGGGGAGACGGGGCTGGTTCAGGGGGATGGGGATGGCGAGACGGGGCTGGTTCAGGGGGATGGGGAGACGGGGCTGGTTCAGGAGGATGGGGAGACGGGGCTCGGTCAGGGGGATGGGGAGACGGGGCTGGGTCAGGGGGATGGGGAGACGGGGCTGGTTCAGGGGAAATGGGGATGGGGAGACGGGGCTGGTTCAGGGGGATGGGGAGACGGGGCTGGGTCAGGGGGATGGTGAGACAGGGCTGGGTCAGGGGGATGGGGAGACGGGGCTGGTTCAGGGGGATGGGGAGACGGGGCTGGTTCATGGGGATGGGGAGACGGGGCTGGTTCATGGGGATGGGGAGACGGGGCTGGGTCAGGGGGATGGGGAGACGGGGCTGGTTCATGGGGATGGGGAGACGGGGCTGGGTCATGGGGATGGGGATAGGGGGCTGGGTCAGGAGGGTATGGAGACGGGGCTGGTTCATGGGGATGGGGAGACGGGGCTGGTTCATGGGGATGGGGAGACGGGGCTGGTTCATGGGGATGGGGAGACTAGGCTGGTTCAGGGGGATGGGGATGGGGAGACGGGGCTGGTTCATGGGGATGGGGAGACGAGGCTGGTTCAGGGGGATGGGGATGGGGAGACGGGGCTGGTTCAGGGGGATGGGGAGACGGGGCTGGTTCATGGGGATGGGGAGACGGGGCTGGGTCAGGGGGATGGGGATGGGGAGACAGGGCTGGTTCATGGGGATGGGGAGACGAGGCTGGTTCAGGGGGATGGGGATGGGGAGACGGGGCTGGTTCAGGGGGATGGGGATGGGGAGACGGGGCTGGTTCAGGGGGATGGGGAGACGGGGCTGGTTCAGGGGGATGGGGAGACGGGGCTGGGTCAGGGGGATGGGGAGACGGGGCTGGGTCAGGGGGATGGGGAGACGGGGCTGGTTCATTGGGATGGGGAGACGGGGCTGGTTCAGGGGGATGGGAATGGGGAGACGGGGCTGGTTCATTGGGATGGGGAGACAGGGCTGGTTCAGGGGGATGGGGAGACAGGGCTGGTTCACTGGGATAGGGATGGGGAGAAAGGGCTGGTTCAGGGGGATGGGGAGACAGGGCTGGTTCAGGGGGATGGGGAGACAGGGCTGGTTCAGGGGGATGGGGAGACAGGGGGATGGGGAGACAGGGCTGGTTCAGGGGGATGGGGATGGGGAGACAGGGCTGTTTCAGGGGGATGGGGAGACAGGGCTCATTCAGGGGGATGGGTAGACAGGACTGCTGAGCCTGAAGCTGCATCTGTTGGGCCTGGCTCCAGGCAACTGATTTAGTATGAATAGCTTGCTAAATGCTTTCCTGAATTGATTAAATGTTGGCTAAAAGAGGAGCGAAATGTAAACATTTTCTTTGAAGATATTAAGGACCAGGTAGCCTAGCGGACCAGGGTGACAGGTAGCCCAGCGGACCAGGGTGACAGGTAGCCTAGCGGACTAGGGTGACAGGTAGCCTAGCGGACCAGGGTGACAGGTAGCCTAGTGTTTAGAGCAGGTAGCCTAGTGGACCAGGGTGACAGGTAGCCTAGTGGACCAGGGTGACAGGTAGCCTAGTGTTTAGAGCAGGTAGCCTAGCGGACCAGGGTGACAGGTAGCCTAGCGGACCAGGGTGACAGGTAGCCTAGCGGACCAGGGTGACAGGTAGCCTAGTGTTTAGAGCAGGTAGCCTAGTGGACCAGGGTGACAGGTAGCCTAGTGGACCAGGGTGACAGGTAGCCTAGTGTTTAGAGCAGGTAGCCTAGCGGACCAGGGTGACAGGTAGCCTAGTGGACCAGGGTGACAGGTAGCCTAGTGTTTAGAGCAGGTAGCCTAGCGGACCAGGGTGACAGGTAGCCTAGTGGACCAGGGTGACAGGTAGCCTAGTGTTTAGAGCAGGTAGCCTAGCGGACCAGGGTGACAGGTAGCCTAGTGTTTAGAGCAGGTAGCCTAGCGGACCAGGGTGACAGGTAGCCTAGTGTTTAGAGCGCTGGGCCAGTAACTGAATCCCTGTTCTGACAAGGTAAAAATCAGTTGTTCTGCCCCTGAACAAGGCTGTTTTAACTTCTTATGGCTGGGGGGCAGTATTGAGTAGCTTGGATGAATAAGGTGCCCAGAGTAAACGGCCTGCTACTCAGGCCCAGAAGCTGAGATACAGTGCCTTGCGAAAGTATTCGGCCCCCTTGAACTTTGCGACCTTTTGCCACATTTCAGGCTTCAAACATAAAGATATAAAACTGTATTTTTTTGTGAAGAATCAACAACAAGTGGGACACAATCATGAAGTGGAACGACATTTATTGGATATTTCAAACTTTTTTAACAAATCAAAAACTGAAAAATTGGGCGTGCAAAATTATTCAGCCCCTTTACTTTCAGTGCAGCAAACTCTCTCCAGAAGTTCAGTGAGGATCTCTGAATGATCCAATGTTGACCTAAATGACTAATGATGATAAATACAATCCACCTGTGTGTAATCAAGTCTCCGTATAAATGCACCTGCACTGTGATAGTCTCAGAGGTCCGTTAAAAGCGCAGAGAGCATCATGAAGAACAAGGAACACACCAGGCAGGTCCGAGATACTGTTGTGAAGAAGTTTAAAGCCGGATTTGGATACAAAAAGATTTCCCAAGCTTTAAACATCCCAAGGAACACTGTGCAAGCGATCATATTGAAATGGAAGGAGTATCAGACCACTGCAAGTCTACCAAGACCTGGCCGTCCCTCTAAACTTTCAGCTCATACAAGGAGAAGACTGATCAGAGATGCAGCCAAGAGGCCCATGATCACTCTGGATGAACTGCAGAGATCTACAGCTGAGGTGGGAGACTCTGTCCATAGGACAACAATCAGTCGTATATTGCACAAATCTGGCCTTTATGGAAGAGTGGCAAGAAGAAAGCCATTTCTTAAAGATATCCATAAAAAGTGTCGTTTAAAGTTTGCCACAAGCCACCTGGGAGACACACCAAACATGTGGAAGAAGGTGCTCTGGTCAGATGAAACCAAAATTGAACTTTTTGGCAACAATGCAAAACGTTATGTTTGGCGTAAAAGCAACACAGCTGAACACACCATCCCCACTGTCAAACATGGTGGTGGCAGCATCATGGTTTGGGCCTGCTTTTCTTCAGCAGGGACAGGGAAGATGGTTACAATTGATGGGAAGATGGATGGAGCCAAATACAGGACCATTCTGGAAGAAAACCTGATGGAGTCTGCAAAAGACCTGAGACTGGGACGGAGATTTGTCTGCCAACAAGACAATGATCCAAAACATAAAGCAAAATCTACAATGGAATGGTTCAAAAATAAACATATCCAGGTGTTAGAATGGCCAAGTCAAAGTCCAGACCTGAATCCAATCGAGAATCTGTGGAAAGAACTGAAAACTGCTGTTCACAAATGCTCTCCATCCAACCTCACTGAGCTCGAGCTGTTTTGCAAGGAGGAATGGGAAAAAATGTCAGTCTCTCGATGTGCAAAACTGATAGAGACATACCCCAAGCGACTTACAGCTGTAATCGCATCAAAAGGTGGCGCTACAAAGTATTAACTTAAAGGGGCTGAATAATTTTGCACGCCCAATTTTTCAGTTTTTGAATTGTTAAAAAAGTTTGAAATATCCAATAAATGTCGTTCCACTTCATGATTGTGTCCCACTTGTTGTTGATTCTTCACAAAAAAATACAGTTTTATATCTTTATGTTTTAAGCCTGAAATGTGGCAAAAGGTCGCAAAGTTCAAGGGGGCCGAATACTTTCGCAAGGCACTGTATGCATATTATTAGTAGATTTGGATAGAAAACACTCGGCAGTTTCTAAAACTGTTTGAATGATGTCTGTGAGTATAACAGAACTCATATGGCAGGCAAAAAACTGAGGAAAAATCCAACCAGGGCTGGGGAAATCTGAGGTTTGTAGTTTTTCAACTTTTTGTCTATCCAAGATACCGTGTAAATTTCTTAGGTGGCTTCCACTAGATGTCAACAGTCTTTAGAACCTTGTTTCAGGCTTCTACTGTGAAGGGGGAGCGAATGAGAGCTGTTTAAATCAGGTGTCTGTCAGAAAGCCATGAGCTCAGTCTCGCGTGCGAGAGCGACCTGCGTTTCATTGCATTTCTAAAGACAAAGGAATGTCCGGTTGGAACATTATTGAAGATTTATGTCAAAAACATCCTAAAGAATGATTCTATACATCGTTTGACATGTTTCTACTGTAACGGAACTTTTTTACTTTTCGTCTGGACCTAGTGAACGCGCTTCGTGACTTTGGATTTGTGAATTATGGTTTGATGATTATTATGATTATTGCATGGTTTGCTTTTTCCGTAAAGCTTTTTTGAAATCGGACACAGCGGTTGCATTAAGGAGAAGTGTATCTATAATTCCATGCACAACACTTGTATCTTTAATCAATGTTTATTATGAGTATTTATGTAAATTTATGTGGCTCTCTGCACTTTCACAGGATGTTTTGGAAGCAAAACATTACTGAACATAACGCGCCAATGTAAACTGAGAATTTTGTATATAAATATGAACTTTATCAAACAAAACATACATGTATTGTATAACATGAAGTCCTATGAGTGTCATCTGATGAAGATCATCAAAGGTTAGTGATTAATTTTATCTCTATTTCTGCTTTTTGTGACTCCTCTCATTGGCTGGAAAAATGGCTGGTTTTTTTTCTGTGACTTGGTGGTGACCTAACATAATAATGAGGAATTTTAATTATGGGATTTCTGTTGTTTTGAATTTGGCGCCCTGCACTTTCACTGGCTGTTGTCATATCGATCCCGTTAACGGGATTTCAGCCGTAAGAAGTTTAACCCATTGTTCCTAAGCTGTCATTCTCAATAAGAATTTGTTCTTGCCTAGTTACAAAAAGGTTACATTTATTTTTTAAGTTGTTTAATTCTGTAACTAGGCAACAGAACAGTGAATTTCAGTCAAGTTGAACATTTTACTTGTGATGAATACAGTTAATATGCAAATTTACAGCCAATTAGAGCTAAAGTTTCAAATATTTACCAGCAAACAAATGAAAAAATATACAAATATTTACATGCTTGTAAAACGAATTCCTCCAGGAGGCCCAGTCGTCCCAGTCGTCCCAGTCGTCCCAGTCGACCCAGTCGTCCCAGGAGGCCCAGTCGTCCCAGTCGTCCCAGTCGTCCCAGTCCCAGTCGTCCCAGTCGTCCCAGTCGACCCAGTCGTCCCAGTCGTCCCAGTCGTCCCAGTCCCAGTCGTCCCAGTCGTCCCAGTCGTCCCAGTCGACCCAGGTGTCCCAGTCGTCCCAGTCCCAGTCGTTCCAGTCGTCCCAGTCCCATTCGTCCCAGTCGTCCCAGTCGTCCCAGGCGTCCCAGTCGTCCCAGTCGTCCCAGTCGTCCCAGTCCCAGTCGTTCCAGTCGTCCCAGTCCCAGTCGTCCCAGTCGTCCCAGTCGTCCCAGTCGTCCCAGTCGACCCAGTCGTCCCAGTCGTCCCAGTCGTCCCAGTCGTCCCAGTCGACCCTGGCAGGAATCGCCAGTTACAAGGTAGGAATATGGAACACAATGTAATTATTAGACTGTTCCATCACTAGGTCATTGTGGATTACTAAAGTATAATATCCCTGATAACAAATCATGATAACATTGGATTGATAGATGCATGGGCACACATATGTGCATGTGTGGCAATAACAGGATCAAATCAAGGACGGCATCACAAATTAATACCACTTGAAGCTTGATGATGAGTTGATCCTTTGAATCACCTGTGCAATGCTGAGGAAAAAACAACAATGTGCCTCTTTGAGTCCCCAGGACTGAGAACCACTGCTCTCCATTGGGACCTCTTCATCTGCAGACAGACCCACTGTTCTCCGGAGACGTGGATGTTGGTTTTAAGGCAGCCCCACCGCACCTCTCTGGTTTCAGTTGTACAACTGACTAGGTATCCCTCTTTCCCTTTCACAGCTCTCTGTATCTGAGGACAGAAAACCTCACAAGAAACAGCCTTCATTATACTCAAACATCGTAAAAAATATATATTTTTAATTTTATTTATTTTTTACATTTTGGTTTGTCACCAGAGCAGTTTAGAGCATATTACTATGTAACTATTTACCCATTTAATAGCTAGACCATCATACAAACTTGCTATGCGGAATTCTTGACTCACGACCGAATGTGTTTCCATATGTCGCCAGCAGGCCCACAAGCCAGCCACTCGGTTCTGCCTAAGCGGCACGCGACAGTTCACCGCTTTGCTAGGCGAGCGAGCGAGCGAGGTGAACTAGAACTAGAACTAGAACGGCGTCCCTCCTTCCTTCGCGACCACTACGAGGTAACCGAGCAACCGGCATAGCAACGGACGCGTCGGTTCATTACGTAATCCGGTCAGAATGTTGCAAATTCTAGCAACAGAAATGAGCTACTCATAGAATCCCATTGTGACGTAGCGCGGGACGTTATTTGTTCACGACAGGCAGCCTACTGTAGGTAGTCTACTTTACTAGTTATAGGTGGTCTCTATGGAAACGAGCCTACCTTACTACACTGAACAACAATATAAATACAATATGTGTTGGTCCCATCACATTACAGAGTATTTTGTATAAATATATATATATATATATATATATTTAAATAAATGATCTACACAAGTATTTTGTATAGATCATAGACAAAATATATATTTTAATCCACTTTGTAACAACAACAAAATGTTTAACAAGTCAAGGGTTGTGAAGTAAAACAGTGATTGGTTCATTCAAGCCCCGCCCACAAACCTCAAATATCATCTGCCATTAGTCTGAGCCAACAGATGCCAATAAATGTTCCATGAGCTGGAATAAGGTCCTGTAAATGTTCCATGAGCTGGAATAAGGTCCTGTAAATGTTCCATGAGCTGGAATAAGGTCCTGTAAATGTTCCATGAGCTGGAATAAGGTCCTGTAAATGTTCCATACAAACAAAAAGATGATTTCTCTCAAATGTTGTGGGCACATTATTTTACATCCCTGTTAGGGAGCATTTCTCCTTTGCCAAGATAAGACAATGACTTCAACATGTCTGTCTGTCTGTCTGTCTGTCTGTCTGTCTGTCTGTCTGTCTGTCTGTCTATCTGAATGAGCTGAGTCTCTTTATCAGACCCATAGTCTGTCTGTCTGCCTGCCTGTCTGTCTGAATGAGCTGTCTCTTTATCAGACCCATAGTATGTCTGTCTGTCTGTCTGTCTGTCTGTCTGTCTGTCTGTCTGTCTGTCTGTCTGTCTGTCTGAGCTGAGTCTGTTTATCAATCTTCATAACATATTTTATCAACACACACACACACACACACACACACACACACACACACACACACACACACACACACACACACACACACACACACACAGTGCTGAAAAATCACATGATTTCAGAGAAAGGAGAGCCAAAGCGAAAGTGAAAGTGTGTTCTGACCAGCTGGCAGGAAGCCAAGGCCCTCTGGGGAACAGACATGGCATGTATACACACACACACACACACACGGGCACATGTACGCACACACACACACACGGGCACATGTACGCACACACACACACACGGGCACATGTACACACACACACACACACACACACGGGAACACACACACACACACGGGAACACACACACACACACGGGCACACACACACACACACACACGGGAACACACACACACGGGCACACACACACACGGGAACACACACACACACACGGGAACACACACACACGGGCACACACACACACACGGGAACACACACACACGGGCACACACACACACGGGAACACACACACACACACGGGCACACACACACACACACACACACACACACACGGGAACACACACACACACGGGAACACACACACACGGGCACACACAGGAACACACAAGGGCACGGGAACACACACACGCACACACACACACACACTTATGGGAACACACCTGTTGGCTCGCAGCCCGGTCTGATAGACTAGACGTATATTTAAGTATAGTACATAGTATATGGTATATTTAACGTAAATCTGGTGACGTCCAAATGACACTGAACAAAAATATGAGTTTATATAAACGAAAAGTGCTCGTTTCATGAGCTGAAATTAAAGACAGCAGAAATTTGCCATGCTTACAAAAAGCTTATCTCACATTTTGTGCAGAAATGTGTTTACGTCCCTGTTAGTGAGCATTTCTCCTGAGACAAGATAATTCATCCACCTGACAGGTGTGTCATATCAAGAAGCTGATTAAACCAGTACACAGGTGCACCTCGTGCTGGGGACCATAAAAGGCCACTCTAAAAGGTGAAGTTTTGTCACACAACACAATGCCACAGTCTCAAGTTTTGAGGGAGCGTGCAATTGGCATGCTGACTGCAGGAACGTCAACCAGAGCTGTTGCCAGAGAATTTAATGTTAATTTCTCTACCATAAGCCCCTTCCAATGTCATTTTTTGAGAATTTGTCATTACATCCAACCTGCCCAGCTTCTTCACCTGCGTGTTCATCAGAGTGTGGGGGGGGGGGGGGGGGTCTGCTGAGGAGTAACTCTGTCTGTAATAAAGCCCCTTTGTGGGGAAAAACTACTTCTGATTAGCTGGATCTGGCTCCCTAGTGGGTGGATCTGGCTCCCTAGTGGGTGGGCCTGGTTCCCTAGTGGCTGGGCCTGGCTCCATAGTGGGTCGGCCTGGCTCCATAGTGGGTCGGCCTGGCTCCCTAGTGGGTGGGCCTGGCTCCCTAGTGGGTGGGCCTGGCTCCCTAGTGGGTCGGCCTGGCTCCCTAGTGGCTGTGCCTGGCTCCCTAGTGGGTCGGCCTGGCTCCCTAGTGGGTCGGCCTGGCTCCCTAGTGGGTGGGCCTGGCTCCCTACTGGGTCTGCCTGGCTCCCTAGTGGCTGGGCCTGGCTCCATAGTGGGTCGGCCTGGCTCCATAGTGGTTCGGCCTGGCTCCCTAGTGGCTGGGCCTGGCTCCCTAGTGGCTGGGCCTGGCTCCCCAGTGGCTGGGTCTGTCTCCCTAGTGGGTCGACCTGGCTCCCTAGTGGGTCGGCCTGGCTCCCTAGTGGCTGGGCCTGGCTCCCTAGTGGCTGGGCCTGGCTCCCTAGTGGGTCGGCCTGGCTCCCTAGTGGCTGGGCCTGGCTCCCTAGTGGCTGGGCCTGGCTCAGTAAACGGGTACAGTAGGTAGGTACAGTAAACAGGTACAGTAGGTAGGTACAGTAAACAGGTACAGTAAACAGGTACAGTAGGTAGGTACAGTAAACAGGTACAGGAAACAGGTTCAGTAAACAGGTTCAGTAAACAGGTACAGTAGGTAGGTACAGTAAACATTTACAGTAAACAGGTACAGTAGGTAGGTACAGTAAACAGGTACAGTAAACAGGTACAGTAGGTAGGTACAGTAGGTAGGTACAGTAAACAGGTACAGGAAACAGGTTCAGTAAACAGGTTCAGTAAACAGGTACAGTAGGTACAGTTAACAGGTACAGTAAACCGATACAGTAGGTATGGAAGCCAAAAAACACTTAAGTCACACCGTGTCACAGTCACACCCCTGCTGCCAGAGACTCAAAGTCATTGCAGGTTCCGCCCTCCCATCTCAGCACAAAGCAGCTCTCTATTCCTCCTTACAGGA
The DNA here is from genome assembly GCF_013265735.2 of Oncorhynchus mykiss. Taxonomy (NCBI): domain Eukaryota; kingdom Metazoa; phylum Chordata; class Actinopteri; order Salmoniformes; family Salmonidae; genus Oncorhynchus; species Oncorhynchus mykiss. The sequence continues at coordinate 45,975 of NW_023494162.1, forward strand.
TTCTCGTCCTCCCCTTTTCACCATGGGGAGTGTACATATTGTAACATACCTACTATATACTGTCGAACAATGGACCGTTTTAATGATGTATAACGAAAGATAACATTTGGATGGTTCTTGGAAAACGCACGCGGTCACAGGACTCGGGACACTTTGACGCGGGGAGGAGTTACGGTGGTGTGTTCGTTTTGAACTTTTTTTAGTGTTGTTTCGTTCAACTCGAGATACCGTTTCAGGCAAGACGACAGTATAGGAAACATGGTAGACTGGCAGGCTACTACTACATCCAAGATCTGTGAAACTTAAGTAGCGCGTATGGTTGGTTACACGTGTCTGAGAACGGGAACATGAAGACCTTTTTGACGGTGACAGTAATGTAATGGTGTGATTTATAGCCGACGCATTGCACGCGGAGTATCTACATTCTTAGTGCGAAGTCTCCCACCACCGAGTCATTTGGTTAACGTCTCATTCCTCTCCAGAAAACGGTAAGCACCCGACGCTCCCCAACTTGCTCCATTTGAAACAAGACTACGGTCATATTTTTTGTTGCATTTATCGGGAATACATGAATCTATTTTTAAAGAATATAAAGAGCGTTTGAATGGTAACTGGTGAGCTGTAGCTGGAAGTTCGAGACAAGTTTGCACAATGAGCTGGTTTGCATGTCCAGACGTTTATAGTTGAACCCGCCGTAGAGCTGTTGTCCAGACGTTTATAGTTGAACCCGCCGTAGAGCTGTTGTCCAGGCGTTTATAGTTGAACCCGCCGTAGAGCTGTTGTCCAGACGTTTATAGTGGAACCCGCCGTAGAGCTGTTGTCCAGACGTTTATAGTGGAACCCGCCGTAGAGCTGTTGTCCAGGCGTTTATAGTTGAACCCACCGTAGAGCTGTTGTCCAGGCGTTTATAGTTGAACCCGCCGTAGAGCTGTTGTCCAGGCGTTTATAGTTGAACCCGCCGTAGAGCTGTTGTCCAGGCGTTTATAGTTGAACCCGCCGTAGAGCTGTTGTCCAGGCGTTTATAGTTGAACCCGCCGTAGAGCTGTCGTCCAGGCGTTTATAGTTGAACCCGCCGTAGAGCTGTTGTCCAGGCGTTTATAGTTGAACCCACCGTAGAGCTGTTGTCCAGGCGTTTATAGTTGAACCCGCCGTAGAGCTGTTGTCCAGGCGTTATAGTTGAACCCGCCGTAGAGCTGTTGTCCAGGCGTTTATAGTTGAACCCGCCGTAGAGCTGTTGTCCAGGCGTTTATAGTTGAACCCGCCGTAGAGCTGTTGTCCAGGCGTTTATAGTTGAACCCACGGTAGAGCTGTTGTCCAGGCGTTATAGTTGAACCCACGGTAGAGCTGTTGTCCAGGCGTTTATAGTTGAACCCACCGTAGAGCTGTTGTCCAGGCGTTATAGTTGAACCCACCGTAGAGCTGTTGTCCAGGCGTTATAGTTGAACCCACCGTAGAGCTGTCGTCCAGGCGTTATAGTTGAACCCACCGTAGAGCTGTTGTCCAGGCGTTATAGTTGAACCCACCGTAGAGCTGTTGTGACAGTCAGACTGAAAGTGAAACCGTTTCCTTTTACAACCCGTCTCCCGGCTGCTGCCAGAATCTTCCAAACAGACACAGTTCTGTTAACAGTTAACAGCTATAACTAGGAAGATAAAGACACTGTCCTGTTAACAGTTAACAGCTATAACTAGGAAGATAAGACACTGTCCTGTTAACAGTTAACAGCTATAACTAGGAAGATAAGACACTGTCCTGTTAACAGTTAACAGCTATAACTAGGAAGATAAGACACTGTCCTGTTAACAGTTAACAGCTATAACTAGGAAGATAAGACACTGTCCTGTTAACAGTTAACAGCTATAACTAGGAAGATAAGACACTGTCCTGTTAACAGTTAACAGCTATAACTAGGAAGATAAGACACTGTCCTGTTAGCAGTTAACAGCTATAACTAGGAAGATAAGACACTGTCCTGTTAACAGTTAACAGCTATAACTAGGAAGATAAAGACACTGTCCTGTTAGCAGTTAACAGCTATAACTAGGAAGATAAGACACTGTCCTGTTAACAGTTAACAGCTATAACTAGGAAGATAAGACACTGTCCTGTTAACAGTTAACAGCTATAACTAGGAAGATAAGACACTGTCCTGTTAACAGTTAACAGCTATAACTAGGAAGATAAGACACTGTCCTGTTAACAGTTAACAGCTATAACTAGGAAGATAAGACACTGTCCTGTTAACAGTTAACAGCTATAACTAGGAAGATAAGACACTGTCCTGTTAACAGTTAACAGCTATAACTAGGAAGATAAAGACACGCTTCTAACATCACATTTTATTGGTCACACATATTTAGTAAATGTTATCGCGGGTGTAGCGATGTGCTTGGCAGGTCAATGAAGAACACATTGTTATTGAGAATGATCGCCTGGCAAGAAGCAAAACTCCTCCTGTTGGGCAGAGGATTAAAATAAAGGGGGCTCCCGAGTGAGGCGTCACTACAGACCCTGGTTCCGTTCCAGGCTGTATCACAGAGGTCGGCAGGGTAGCCTAGTGGTTAGAGAGTTGGACTAGTAACCGAAAAGTTGCAAGTTCGAATCCCCGAACTGACAATTGGCCCAGCTTCGTCCAGGGTTTGGCCCGTCATTGTAAATAATGTTTTTTTCTTAACTGACTTGCCTAGTTAAATACACATAAAAAAAACATGGAGAACATGGACAGAACACTCTTGGCAACAGCACAGATACACTACATGACCAACAGCACCGGCTCCTCGAACATCTCATTCCAAAATCATGGGCGTTGGTCTGATTTAACAGCCTCCAGTCTTCTGGGAAGGATTTCCACTAGATGTTGGAACATGGCACAGCATGAACACCTCTACACTACAAGAAGGGAGACCACAAGGTTACATGAAGGGAGATCCACAGCAACAACATGACAGACCATAATACAAGCAGTGCGAAGAGACAGACCGAAACATGCAGCACAATCAGCATCCTACGTTACTGGGTTCCCATAACAACCACAGCTGTCCATGACGGAGTCCTTGAAACCTGAGACGGAGACTAAACTTTCCAGTGTTAGTGGTGTGTGTGTGTGTGTGTGTGTGTGTGTGTGTGTGTGTGTGTGTGTGTGTGTGTGTGTGTGTGTGTGTGTGTGTGTGTGTGTGTGTGTGTGTGTGTCTCCGGCCTATGTTTTTATACAGCACCTCAATAACACTGTCGCCTGTCTGTCTGTCTCTTCACCCAGGATTCTCCAGATCATTATGGATCTCTCTCTCCTCGCCCCTATAGTGGATTTGGATATGGGATAGGGATCCAGACTCCTGGACCACGCAGGAGTATCTTCTAGTGCGACACACACACACCGTCAGCTGGTTCACAGTGGCTACTACTGGGGATGGGGGATCCAGTGGAGGGCTCTCTTCTGTATGATGGTCAGAGACACTCTGGCAGGAACCACAGTGGAACCATCGCAGAACCACACGACACCCACGCAGAACCAGGACGGAACCCAGCAGCTTCCAGGTGAAACCCTAGAACACGTAGAACAACAGAACCGCGTTCAAGAACAACAGAACCAACTCGATAACTTCGAACTCTTAGGTCAAGAGAATGAACTCTTAGAACAACAGAACCTAGAACATCAGATCCAACTCTTAGAACTAGAGAATACGGTCCAGACCAGCACAGACAACCGGACCACACCTCCAGACAAGACCAGTTCTGGCGGTGCCCTCCATCCCTGGTGGCCTCAACAGAGCAGCTTTAGAGCGACTAGACCCAGTGTCCCTCTCCCCTGGCCTAGACGCAGTGTCCCTCTCCCCTGGCCAAGCCCCAGTGTCCCTCTCCCCTGGCCAAGCCCCAGTGTCCCTCTCCCCTGGCCAAGCCCCAGTGTCCCTCTCCCCTGGCTCGGACCTCTTCTCCACTTGCCCGATCCGATCCCAGACTCCTTGACCACACACCTCCGGCCCTTCTTCAGCCAGCAGGAGTATCTTCTAGTGCGACGCACACACCGTCAGCTGGTTCACAGTGGCTACTACTGGGGCCCTATGGAGATGGAGGAGGCCCACCGCACACTGCTACTCACACCGCCTGGGAGCTTCCTCATCAGGTATACACCACACCCTGCTACACACACTGCCTGGGAGCTTCCTCATCAGGTATACACCACACCCTGCTACACACACTGCCTGGGAGCTTCCTCATCAGGTATACACCGCACCCTGCTACACACACTGCCTGGGAGCTTCCTCATCAGGTATACACCACACCCTGCTACACACACTGCCTGGGAGCTTCCTCATCAGGTATACGCCACACCCTGCTACACACACTGCCTGGGAGCTTCCTCATCAGGTATACACCACACCCTGCTACACACACCGCCTGGGAGCTTCCTCATCAGGTATACACCGCACCCTGCTACACACACACTGCCTGGGAGCTTCCTCATCAGGTATACACCACACCCTGCTACACACACTGCCTGGGAGCTTCCTCATCAGGTATACGCCACACCCTGCTACACACACTGCCTGGGAGCTTCCTCATCAGGTATACACCACACCCTGCTACACACACTGCCTGGGAGCTTCCTCATCAGGTATACACCGCACCCTGCTACACACACCGCCTGGGAGCTTCCTCATCAGGTATACACCACACCCTGCTACACACACTGCCTGGGAGCTTCCTCATCGGGTATACACCACACCCTGCTACACACACACTGCCTGGGAGCTTCCTCATCAGGTATACACCACACCCTGCTACACACACCGCCTGGGAGCTTCCTCATCAGGTATACACCGCACCCTGCTACACACACACTGCCTGGGAGCTTCCTCATCAGGTATACACCACACCCTGCTACACACACCGCCTGGGAGCTTCCTCATCAGGTATACACCACACCCTGCTACACACACTGCCTGGGAGCTTCCTCATCAGGTATACACCGCACCCTGCTACACACACCGCCTGGGAGCTTCCTCATCAGGTATACACCACACCCTGCTACACACACTGCCTGGGAGCTTCCTCATCGGGTATACACCACACCCTGCTACACACACACTGCCTGGGAGCTTCCTCATCAGGTATACACCACACCCTGCTACACACACTGCCTGGGAGCTTCCTCATCAGGTATACACCGCACCCTGCTACACACACCGCCTGGGAGCTTCCTCATCAGGTATACACCACACCCTGCTACACACACTGCCTGGGAGCTTCCTCATCGGGTATACACCACACCCTGCTACACACACACTGCCTGGGAGCTTCCTCATCAGGTATACACCACACCCTGCTACACACACCGCCTGGGAGCTTCCTCATCAGGTATACACCGCACCCTGCTACACACACACCGCCTGGGAGCTTCCTCATCAGGTATACACCACACCCTGCTACACACACACGGCTGTTCCTCATCAGGAAACAAACAAGCACAGCCCCCCCTTGCTGTTCCGTCCCGTGTAACGTTGTGCTGTCGTGTGGTTGTGTGGTTGCCAGGGACAGCAGTCAGACGAACGTCTTCTTCACCCTCAGTTACCACGGCGACCTGGGGCCCGTCAGTGTCCGCGTCCTCCTGACCAGTCAGAGTTTCCGCCTCAACGGCAGTAACAAGGCCTTTGACTCATTGTTCGCCTTGCTGCGGTTCTACGTGGAGTCATCCCATAGGCGGCTGCGGAGGGCGTGGCGCCGGGAGCGACCCATGACCTTACAGCAGCTGTGTAGGGGACGAATCGTGGAGCTGTACGGCGCGGAGGGGATAGATTCACTACCTGGGCTCAACCAGGTGGTCAGACAGTATCTACAGGACTATCCTTATAGTATATAGACACACCCTCCTACCGGAGAGTTTGGGGGACCACTTCAGTTTCAACAGACTGAAACTTTCTGAACGGTACTGACCGAAACTACAATGGAGTGGAGCCCTGTCTGGTTCTGTGGTTCTGAACGGTACTGGCCGAAACTACAATGGAGTGGAGCCCCAGAAAACGGAATTGGAATGTGCTGTTTCTTACACTCTCTGTCTCTGGTCTGGTTCTGTAGTTCTGTCTCTGGTCTGGTTCTGCGGTTCTGTCTCTGGTCTGTGGTTCTTATCTGTGTGGTTCTGTCTCTGGTCTGTGGTTCTTATCTGTGTAGTTCTGTCTCTGGTCTGGTTCTGTGGTTCTGTCTCTGGTCTGTGGTTCTTATCTGTGTGGTTCTGTCTCTGGTCTGTGGTTCTTATCTGTGGGGTTCTGTCTCTGGTCTCTGGTTCTTATCTGTGTAGTTCTGTCTCTGGTCTGGTTCTGTGGTTCTGTCTCTGGTCTGTTGTTCTTATCTGTGGGGTTCTGTCTCTGGTCTGTGGTTCTTATCTGTGTGGTTCTGTCTCTGGTCTGTGGTTCTTATCTGTGTAGTTCTGTCTCTGGTCTGGTTCTGTGGTTCTGTCTCTGGTCTGTGGTTCTGGTCTCTCTGTGATTCTGTCTCATGGGCCAGTTCTAGGCTGGGTCATGTCATGTACTGTAGTTCTGGTCTGTGGTTCTGAAGGTATAGTGGGTTGTTTTCCCAAATCTTATTCTAAAATGGATTAAAAAAAAAGGTTTCCCTCATCAATCTACACACACAATACCCCATAATGACATCACAATACCCCCATAATGACATCACAATACCCCATAATGACATCACAATACCCCATAATGACATCACAATACCCCATAATGACATCACAATACCCCCATAATGACATCACAATACCCCCATAATGACATCACAATACCCCATAATGACATCACAATACCCCATAATGACATCACAATACCACATAATGACATCACAATACCCCCCATAATGACATCACAAACATGCTACATGCTATTGAGTAAAGCCAGAGTGTCTATATATGTGGCCTTGGTCAGTCTTTACTAACGACATGCTACATGCTTTTGAGTCTTTACTAGCGACATGCTACATGCTATTGAGTCTTTACTAACGACATGCTACATGCTATTGAGTCTTTACTAGCGACATGCTACATGCATTTGAGTCTTTACTAGCGACATGCTAAATGCTATTGAGTAAAGCCAGTGAGTCTATGTATGCGGATGACTCAACACTGTACACGTCAGCTACTACAGCGACTGAAATGACTGCAACACTTAACATAGAGCTGCAGTTAGTTTCAGAATGGGTGGCAAGGAATAAGTTAGTCCTAAATATTTCTGAAACTAAAAGCATTTTATTTTGGACAAATCATTCACTAAACCCTTAAACCTCAACTACCTCTCGTAATGAGTAATGTGGAAATTGAGCAAGTTGAGGTGACTAAACTGCTTGTAGCGTGAAACTGAAACAATAATTCAGGCCAGGAATTGACTCCATCCCAGGTTTACGCAAACCACCAGAACGCTAAATTTGTGGGCTAAGCCTATCTGTTGATGTAATGGGTACCAAACTAGTTATACATTTGGCCACTATGTTCATCTGGGGAAAAAAGTTATCCACATTAAAAAATACAAACATTTGGGACTAACCAATAAGTAGCCTATCTGAACACTTGAGTTTTGTCTGGGCGGGCGGCTCTCGCTCTCTCTCTCTCTCTCCTCTCTCTCTCCTCTCTCTCTCTCTCTCTCTCTCTCTCTCTCTCCTCTCTCTCTCTCTCTCTCTCTCTCTCTCTCTCTCTCTCTCTCTCTCTCTCTCTCTCTCTCTCTCTCTCTCTCTCTCTCTCTCTCTCTCTCTCTCTCTCTCTCTCTCTCTCTCTCTCTCTCTCTCTCTCTCTCTCTCTCTCTCTCTCTCTAATGATATTAACATTGTAAATACTTAAACTTGTATTATTTGTGCAAGTCATCGATTGTATGCCTCCCCCCAGATAACAGGCCACCAGGCCACCATTACCCTACTGATAATCTCATAAATAAAGCACCAATGCATCTAAAATCACAGCGTACAGGTCTGTTAATTTGGAGTGGCCTCTTAATTTTTTAACCCAGAGCTTTATGTTATTACTGTAACTTGTAATGCTGGTACTAAATGGTGCTGATGTCATTTCCTGTGCTGATGTCATTTCCTGTGCCGTGTCACACTGTGTTCATGGATGATCATACTATCATGTATCAGTAGGCTACATTAATACAGCTCTCTATATTATTGTAACTTGTAATGCTGGTACTAATGGTGTTCATGATCTTTGTCATTGCCTGTGCTGTGTCACACTGTGTTCATGATCTTTGTCATTTCCTGTGCTGTGTCACACTGTGTTCATGATCTTTGTCATTTCCTGTGCCGTGTCACACTGTGTTCATGATCTTTGTCATTTTCCTGTGCCCGTGTCACACTGTGTTCATGATCTTTGTCATTTCCTGTGCTGTGTCACACAGGCTGTGTTACGTTAATGGACGTGTCATGGTTACTGTTACTGTTTCGCTGTACAGTGTATGAGTCATGACCGAATGCTGGCAAGTCTATAGTCTATGTTTACTGTTAGTTTGTTTCGCTGTACAGTGTATGAGTCATGACCGGAATGCTGGCAAGTCTATAGTCTAGGTTTACTGTTAGTTGTTTCGCTGTACAGTGTATGAGTCATGACCGAATGCCAGCAAGTCTATAGTCTAGGTTTACTGTTAGTTGTTTCGCTGTACAGTGTATGAGTCATGACCGAATGCCAGCAAGTCTATAGTCTAGGTTTACTGTTAGTTGTTTCGCTGTACAGTGTATGAGTCATGACCGAATGTCAGCAAGTCTATAGTCTAGGTTTACTGTTAGTTGTTTCGCTGTACAGTGTATGAGTCATGACCGAATGCTGGCAAGTCTATAGTCTAGGTTTACTGTTAGTTGTTTCGCTGTACAGTGTATGAGTCATGACCGAATGCCAGCAAGTCCATAGTCTAGGTTTACTATTAGTTGAAACATATTGCCTTCGATGTCATATTATGATCGCTATGTTGCACTCGTTGCTGTGATATAATTCCTCAACGAAAGACGTAAGACGTGCAAACTGTTTAGCCTCCCGGCCGTTCTGCCACTGTTATTAGCTACTTAGCTAGCCATGCTGGGTGTCGTTCTGTCACTATTATTAGCTAGGCTACTTAGCTAGCCATGCTGGGTGTCGTTCTGTCACTATTATTAGCTAGGCTACTTAGCTAGCCATGCTGGGTGTCGTTCTGTCACTATTATTAGCTAGGCTACTTAGCTAGCCATGCTGGGTGTCGTTCTGTCACTATTATTAGCTAGGCTACTTAGCTAGCCATGCTGGGTGTTGG
>NW_023494163.1:0-55069 GCF_013265735.2 Oncorhynchus mykiss
GACAGTGGGCTAGGCTATATACAGTGATATTATAGATAGAGAGACAGGAGAGAGACAGGGGGCTAGGCTATATACAGCCATATTACAGATAGAGAGACGGGAGAGAGACAGGGGGAGACAGGGGGCTAGGCTATATACAGCCATATAATAGATAGAGAGACAGGGGGCTAGAATATATACAGTCATATTATAGATAGAGAGACAGGGGCTAGGCTATATACAGTCATATTAATGATAGAGAGATAGGGGGGAGACAGTGGGCTAGGCTATATACAGTCATATTACAGATAGAGAGACAGGAGAGAGACAGGGGGCTCGGCTATATACAGTCATATTATAGATAGAGAGACAGGGGGAGACAGGGGCCTAGGCTATATACAGTCATATTATAGATAGAGAGACAGGAGAGAGACAGGGGGCTAGAATATATACAGTCATATTACAGATAGAGAGACAGGGGCTAGGCTATATACAGTCATATAATAGATAGAGAGACGGGAGAGAGACAGGGGGAGACAGGGGGGAGACAGGGGCTAGGCTATATACAGTCATATTATAGATAGAGAGACAGGAGAGAGAGAGGGGGTTAGGCTATATACAGTCATATTACAGATAGAGAGACAGGGGGCTAGGCTATATACAGTCATATTATAGATAGAGAGATAGCGGGGAGACAGTGGGCTAGGCTATATACAGTCATATTATAGATAGAGAGACAGGTGGCTCGGCTATATACAGCCATATTATAGATAGAGAGACAGGAGGCTAGGCTATATACAGTCATATTATAGATAGAGAGACAGGGGCTAGGCTATATACAGCCATATTATAGATAGAGAGACAGGAGGCTAGGCTATATACAGTCATATTATAGATAGAGAGACAGGGGGCTGGGCTATATACAGTCATATTACAGATAGAGAGACAGGGGGGCTAGGATATATACACTCATATTACAGATAGAGAGACAGGAGAGAGACAGGGGGCTAGGCTATATACAGTCATATTATAGATAGAGAGATAGCGGGGAGACAGTGGGCTAGGCAATATACAGACATATTATAGATAGAGAGACAGGGGCTAGGCTATATACAGTCATATTACAGATAGAGAGATAGGAGAGAGACAGGGGGCTAGGTGATATACAGTCATATTACAGATAGAGAGACATGGGCTAGGCTATATACAGTCATATTACAGATAGAGAGACAGGGGGCTAGGCTATATACAGTCATATAATAGATAGGGAGACGGGAGAGAGACAGGGGGGAGACAGGGGGCTAGGCTATATACAGCCATATTATAGATAGAGAGACAGGAGTCTAGGCTATATACAGTCATATTATAGATAGAGAGACAGGGGGCTAGGCTATATACAGTCATATTACAGATAGAGAGACAGGGGGCTAGGATATATACACTCATATTACAGATAGAGAGACAGGGGGCTAGGCTATATACAGTCATATTATAGATAGAGAGATAGCGGGGAGACAGTGGGCTAGGCTATATACAGTCATATTATAGATAGAGAGACAGGGGCTAGGCTATATACAGTCATATTATAGATAGAGAGACAGGGGGGAGACAGTGGGCTAGGCTATATACAGTGATATTATAGATAGAGAGACAGGAGAGAGACAGGGGGCTAGGCTATATACAGCCATATTACAGATAGAGAGACGGGAGAGAGACAGGGGGGAGACAGGGGGCTAGGCTATATACAGCCATATAATAGATAGAGAGACAGGGGGCTACAATATATACAGTCATATTATAGATAGAGAGACAGGGGCTAGGCTATATACAGTCATATTAATGATAGAGAGATAGGGGGGAGACAGTGGGCTAGGCTATATACAGTCATATTACAGATAGAGAGACAGGAGAGAGACAGGGGGCTCGGCTATATACAGTCATATTATAGATAGAGAGACAGGGGGAGACAGGGGCCTAGGCTATATACAGTCATATTATAGATAGAGAGACAGGAGAGAGACAGGGGGCTAGAATATATACAGTCATATTACAGATAGAGAGACAGGGGCTAGGCTATATACAGTCATATAATAGATAGAGAGACGGGAGAGAGACAGGGGGAGACAGGGGGGAGACAGGGGGCTAGGCTATATACAGTCATATTATAGATAGAGAGACAGGAGAGAGAGAGGGGGGTTAGGCTATATACAGTCATATTACAGATAGAGAGACAGGGGGCTAGGCTATATACAGTCATATTATAGATAGAGAGATAGCGGGGAGACAGTGGGCTAGGCTATATACAGTCATATTATAGATAGAGAGACAGGTGGCTCGGCTATATACAGCCATATTATAGATAGAGAGACAGGAGGCTAGGCTATATACAGTCATATTATAGATAGAGAGACAGGGGCTAGGCTATATACAGCCATATTATAGATAGAGAGACAGGAGGCTAGGCTATATACAGTCATATTATAGATAGAGAGACAGGGGGCTGGGCTATATACAGTCATATTACAGATAGAGAGACAGGGGGCTAGGATATATACACTCATATTACAGATAGAGAGACAGGAGAGAGACAGGGGGCTAGGCTATATACAGTCATATTATAGATAGAGAGATAGCGGGGAGACAGTGGGCTAGGCAATATACAGACATATTATAGATAGAGAGACAGGGGCTAGGCTATATACAGTCATATTACAGATAGAGAGATAGGAGAGAGACAGGGGGCTAGGTGATATACAGTCATATTACAGATAGAGAGACATGGGCTAGGCTATATACAGTCATATTACAGATAGAGAGACAGGGGGCTAGGCTATATACAGTCATATAATAGATAGGGAGACGGGAGAGAGACAGGGGGGAGACAGGGGGCTAGGCTATATACAGCCATATTATAGATAGAGAGACAGGAGTCTAGGCTATATACAGTCATATTATAGATAGAGAGACAGGGGGCTAGGCTATATACAGTCATATTACAGATAGAGAGACAGGGGGCTAGGATATATACACTCATATTACAGATAGAGAGACAGGGGGCTAGGCTATATACAGTCATATTATAGATAGAGAGATAGCGGGGAGACAGTGGGCTAGGCTATATACAGTCATATTATAGATAGAGAGACAGGGGCTAGGCTATATACAGTCATATTATAGATAGAGAGACAGGGGGGAGACAGTGGGCTAGGCGATATACCGTCATATTATAGATAGAGAGACAGGAGAGAACAGGGGCTAGGCTATATACAGTCATATTATAGATAGAGAGACAGGAGAGACAGGGGGCTAGGCTATAAACAGTCATATTATAGATAGAGAGACAGGGGGGAGACAGGGGGCTAGGCTATTTACAGTCATATTAAAGATAGAGAGACAGGGGGCTAGGCTATTTACAGTCATATAATAGATAGAGTGACGGGAGAGAGACAGGGGGCTAGGCTATATACAGTCATATTATAGATAGAGAGACAGGGGGGAGACAGTGGGCTAGGCTATATACAGTGATATTATAGATAGAGAGACAGGAGAGAGACAGGGGGCTCGGCTATATACAGTCATATTATAGATAGAGAGACAGGGGCTAGGCTATATACAGTCATATTATAGATAGAGAGATAGCGGGGAGACAGTGGGCTAGGCTATATACAGTCATATTATAGATAGAGAGACAGGGGCTAGGCTATATACAGTCATATTATAGATAGAGAGACAGGGGGGAGACAGTGGGCTAGGCGATATACCGTCATATTATAGATAGAGAGACAGGAGAGAACAGGGGCTAGGCTATATACAGTCATATTATAGATAGAGAGACAGGAGAGACAGGGGGCTAGGCTATAAACAGTCATATTATAGATAGAGAGACAGGGGGGAGACAGGGGGCTAGGCTATTTACAGTCATATTAAAGATAGAGAGACAGGGGGCTAAGCTATTTACAGTCATATAATAGATAGAGTGACGGGAGAGAGACAGGGGGCTAGGCTATATACAGTCATATTATAGATAGAGAGACAGGGGGGAGACAGTGGGCTAGGCTATATACAGTGATATTATAGATAGAGAGACAGGAGAGAGACAGGGGGCTCGGCTATATACAGTCATATTATAGATAGAGAGACAGGGGGGAGACAGGTGGCTAGGCTATATACAGTCATATTATAGATAGACAGACAGGAGAGAGACAGGGGGCTAGGCTATATACAGCCATATTACAGATAGAGAGACGGGAGAGAGACAGGGGGAGACAGGGGGCTAGGCTATATACAGCCATATAATAGATAGAGAGAGAGGGGGCTAGAATATATACAGTCATATTATAGATAGAGAGACAGGGGCTAGGCTATATACAGTCATATTAATGATAGAGAGATAGGGGGGAGACAGTGGGCTAGGCTATATACAGTCATATTACAGATAGAGAGACAGGAGAGAGACAGGGGGCTCGGCTATATACAGTCATATTATAGATAGAGAGACAGGGGGAGACAGGGGCCTAGGCTATATACAGTCATATTATAGATAGAGAGACAGGAGAGAGACAGGGGGCTAGAATATATACAGTCATATTACAGATAGAGAGACAGGGGCTAGGCTATATACAGTCATATAATAGATAGAGAGACGGGAGAGAGACAGGGGGAGACAGGGGGGAGACAGGGGGCTAGGCTATATACAGTCATATTATAGATAGAGAGACAGGAGAGAGAGAGGGGGTTAGGCTATATACAGTCATATTAGAGATAGAGAGACAGGAGAGAGACAGGGGGCTCGGCTATATACAGTCATATTATAGATAGAGAGACAGGTGGCTCGGCTATATACAGTCATATTACAGATAGAGAGACAGGGGGCTAGGCTATATACAGTCATATTACAGATAGAGAGACAGGAGAGAGACAGGGGCTAGGCTATATACAGTCATATTACAGATAGAGAGACAGGAGGCTAGGCTATATACAGCCATATTATAGATAGAGAGACAGGAGGCTAGGCTATATACAGTCATATTATAGATAGAGAGACAGGGGCTAGGCTATATACAGCCATATTATAGATAGAGAGACAGGAGGCTAGGCTATATACAGTCATATTATAGATAGAGAGACAGAGGGCTGGGCTATATACAGTCATATTACAGATAGAGAGACAGGGGGCTAGGATATATACACTCATATTACAGATAGAGAGACAGGAGAGAGACAGGGGGCTAGGCTATATACAGTCATATTATAGATAGAGAGATAGCGGGGAGACAGTGGGCTAGGCAATATACAGACATATTATAGATAGAGAGACAGGGGCTAGGCTATATACAGTCATATTACAGATAGAGAGATAGGAGAGAGACAGGGGGCTAGGTGATATACAGTCATATTACAGATAGAGAGACATGGGCTAGGCTATATACAGTCATATTACAGATAGAGAGACAGGGGGCTAGGCTATATACAGTCATATAATAGATAGGGAGACGGGAGAGAGACAGGGGGGAGACAGGGGGCTAGGCTATATACAGCCATATTATAGATAGAGAGACAGGAGTCTAGGCTATATACAGTCATATTATAGATAGAGAGACAGGGGGCTAGGCTATATACAGTCATATTACAGATAGAGAGACAGGGGGCTAGGATATATACACTCATATTACAGATAGAGAGACAGGGGGCTAGGCTATATACAGTCATATTATAGATAGAGAGATAGCGGGGAGACAGTGGGCTAGGCTATATACAGTCATATTATAGATAGAGAGACAGGGGCTAGGCTATATAAAGTCATATTATAGATAGAGAGATAGCGGGGAGACAGTGGGCTAGGCTATATACAGTCATATTATAGATAGAGAGACAGGGGCTAGGCTATATACAGTCATATTATAGATAGAGAGACAGGGGGGAGACAGTGGGCTAGGCGATATACAGTCATATTATAGATAGAGAGACAGGAGAGAACAGGGGGCTAGGCTATATACAGTCATGTTATAGATAGAGAGACAGCAGAGACAGGGGGCTAGGCTATAAACAGTCATATTATAGATAGAGAGACAGGGGGGAGACAGGGGGCTAGGCTATTTACAGTCATATTAAAGATAGAGAGACAGGGGGCTAGGCTATTTACAGTCATATAATAGATAGAGTGACGGGAGAGAGACAGGGGGCTAGGCTATATACAGTCATATTATAGATAGAGAGACAGGGGGGAGACAGTGGGCTAGGCTATATACAGTGATATTATAGATAGAGAGACAGGAGAGAGACAGGGGGCTCGGCTATATACAGTCATATTATAGATAGAGAGACAGGGGGGAGACAGGTGGCTAGGCTATATACAGTCATATTACAGATAGAGAGACCAGGTGCTCGGCTATATACAGTCATATTATAGATAAAGAGACAGGGGGAGACAGGGGGCTAGGCTATATACAGTCATATTATAGATAGAGAGACAGGAGAGAGACAGGGGGCTAGGCTATATACAGCCATATTACAGATAGAGAGACGGGAGAGAGACAGGGGGGAGACAGGGGGTAGGCTATATACAGCTATATAATAGATAGAGAGACAGGGGGCTAGAATATATACAGTCATATTATAGATAGAGAGACAGGGGCTAGGCTATATACAGTCATATTAATGATAGAGAGACAGGGGGCTAGGATATATACAGTCATATTACAGATAGAGAGACAGGAGAGAGACAGGAGGCTAGGCTATATACAGTCCTATTATAGATAGAGAGATAGGGGGAGACAGTGGGCTAGGCTATATACAGTCATATTAATGATAGAGAGACAGGGGGCTAGGATATATACAGTCATATTACAGATAGAGAGACAGGAGAGAGACAGGGGGCTAGGCTATATACAGTCCTATTATAGATAGAGAGATAGGGGGAGACAGGGGGCTAGGCTATATACAGTCATATTACAGATAGAGAGACAGGAGAGAGACAGGGGGCTCGGCTATATACAGTCATATTATAGATAGAGAGACAGGAGAGAGACAGGGGGCTAGGCTATATACAGTCATATTATAGATAGAGAGACAGGGGCTAGGCTATATACAGTCATATTATAGATAGAGAGACAGGAGAGAGACAGGGGGCTAGGCTATATACAGTCATATTATAGATAGAGAGACAGGGGCTAGGCTATATACAGTCATATTAATGATAGAGAGACAGGGGGCTAGGATATATACAGTCCTATTATAGATAGAGAGATAGGGGGGAGACAGTGGGCTAGGCTATATACAGTCATATTACAGATAGAGAGACAGGAGAGAGACAGGGGGCTCGGCTATATACAGTCATATTATAGATAGAGAGACAGGGGGGAGACAGGGGGCTAGGCTATTTACAGTCATATTATAGATAGAGAGACAGGAGAGAGACAGGGGGCTAGGCAATATACAGTCATATTACAGATAGAGAGACAGGGGGCTAGGCTATATACAGTCATTTATAGATAGAGACACAGGGGGGAGACAGTGGGCTAGGCGATATACAGTCATATTATAGATAGAGAGACAGGAGAGAGACAGGGGGCTCGGCTATATACAGTCATATTATAGATAGAGAGACAGGGGGGAGACAGGGGGCTAGGCTATTTACAGTCATATTAAAGATAGAGAGACAGGGGGCTAGGCTATTTACAGTCATTTAATAGATAGAGTGACGGGAGAGAGACAGGGGGAGACAGGGGGGAGACAGGTGGCTAGGCTATATACAGTCATATTACAGATAGAGAGACCAGGGGCTCGGCTATATACAGTCATATTATAGATAGAGAGACAGGTGGGAGACAGGGGGCTAGGCTATATACAGTCATATTATAGATAGAGAGACAGGAGAGAGACAGGGGGCTAGGCTATATACAGCCATATTACAGATAGAGAGACGGGAGAGAGACAGGGGGGAGACAGGGGGCTAGGCTATATACAGCCATATAATAGATAGAGAGACAGGGGGCTAGAATATATACAGTCATATTATAGATAGAGAGACAGGGGCTAGGCTATGTACAGTCATATTAATGATAGAGAGACAGGAGAGAGACAGGGGGCTCGGCTATATACAGTCATATTATAGATAGAGAGACAGGGGGAGACAGGGGCCGAGGCTATATACAGTCATATTATAGATAGAGAGACAGGAGAGAGACAGGGGGCTAGAATATATACAGTCATATTACAGATAGAGAGACAGGGGCTAGGCTATATACAGTCATATAATAGATAGAGATACGGGAGAGAGACAGGGGGAGACAGGGGGGGAGACAGGGGGCTAGGAAATATACAGTCATATAATAGATAGAGAGACGGGAGAGAGACAGGGGGAGACAGGGGGGAGACAGGGGGCTAGGATATAAACAGTCATATTACAGATAGAGAGACAGGAGAGAGACAGGGGGCTAGGCTATATACAGTCATATTACAGATAGAGAGACAGGAGAGAGACAGGGGGCTAGGCTATATACAGTCATATTATAGATAGAGAGACAGGAGAGAGACAGGGGGCTAGGCTATATACAGTCATATTACAGATAGAGAGACAGGAGAGAGACAGGGGGCTAGGCTATATACAGTCATATTATAGATAGAGAGACAGGGGCTAGGGTATATACAGTCATATTACAGATAGAGAGACAGGGGAGACAGGGGGCTAGGCTATATACAGTCATATTACAGATAGAGAGACAGGGGCTAGACTATATACAGTCATATTATAGATAGAGAGACAGGAGAGAGACAGGGGAGACAGGAGGCTAGGCTATGTACAGTCATATTAAAGATAGAGAGATAGGAGAGAAAGGGGGCTAGGCTATACACAGTGAAAATATAGATAGAGAGACAGGGGCTAGGGTATATACAGTCATATTATAGATAGAGAGACAGGAGAGAACAGGGGGCTAGGCTATATACAGTCATATTACAGATAGAGAGACAGGAGAGAGACAGGGGGCTAGGCTATATACAGTCCTATTATAGCTAGAGAGAAAGGGGGGAGACAGTGGGCTAGGCTATATACAGTCATATTATAGATAGAGAAACAGGGGCTAGGCTATATACAGTTATATTAATGATAGAGAGACAGGGGGCTAGGATATATACAGTCCTATTATAGATAGAGAGATAGGGGGGAGACAGTGGGCTAGGCTATATACAGTCATATTACAGATAGAGAGACAGGAGAGAGACAGGGGGCTCGGCTATATACAGTCATATTATAGATAGAGAGACAGGGGGAGACAGGGGGCTAGGCTATATACAGTCATATTATAGATAGAGAGACAGGAGAGAGACAGGGGGCTAGGCTATATACAGTCATATTACAGATAGAGAGACAGGGGGCTAGGCTATATACAGTCATATAATAGATAGAGAGACGGGAGAGAGACAGGGGGAGACAGGGGGGAGACAGGGGGCTAGGCTATATACAGCCATATTACAGATAGAGAGACAGGGGGCTAGGATATAAACAGTCATATTACAGATAGAGAGACAGGAGAGAGACAGGGGGCTAGGCTATATACAGTCATATTATAGATAGAGAGATAGGGGGGAGACAGTGGGCTAGGTTATATACAGTCATATTATAGATAGAGAGACAGGGGCTAGGTTATATACAGTCATATTACAGATAGAGAGACATGAGAGAGACAGGGGGCTAGGCTATATACAGTCATATTATAGATAGAGAGACAAGGGCTAGGCTATATACAGTCATATTATAGATAGAGAGACAGGAGAGAGACAGGGGAGACAGGAGGCTAGGCTATGTACAGTCATATTATAGATAGAGAGACAGGAGGGGGACAGTGGGCTAGGCTATATACAGTCATATTACAGATAGAGAGACAGGGGGCTAGACTGTATACAGTCATATTACAGCTAGATTGACAGGAGAGAGACAGGAGGGATACAGTGGGCTAGGCTATATACAGTCATATTATAGATAGAGAGACAGGAGGGAGACAGTGGGCTAGGGTATATACAGTCATATTACAGAAAGAGAGACAGGGGGCTAGGCTATATACAGTCATATTATAGATAGAGAGACAGGAGGGAGACAGGAGAGAGACAGGGGGCTAGGCTATATACAGTCATATTATAGATAGAGAGACAGGGGGGAGACAGTGGGCTAGGCTATATACAGTCATATTATTGATAGTGAGACAGGAGAGAGACAGGGGGCTAGGCTATATACAGTCATATTATAGATAGAGAGACAGGGGGCTAGGCTATATACAGTCATATTACAGATAGAAAGACAGGAGAGAGACAGGAGGGAGACAGTGGGCTAGGCTATATACAGTCATATTATAGATAGAGAGACAGGGGGGAGACAGGAGAGAGACAGGGGAGTAGGCTATATACAGTCATATTATAGATAGAGAGACAGGAGGGAGACAGGAGAGAGACAGGGGAGTAGGCTATATACAGTCATATTATAGATAGAGAGACAGGGGGGAGATAGTGGGCTAGGATATATACAGTCATATTATAGATAGAGAGATAGGGGGGAGACAGTGGGCTAGGTTATATACAGTCATATTATAGATAGAGAGACAGGGGCTAGGCTATATACAGTCATATTACAGATAGAGAGACAGGAGAGAGACAGGGGGCTAGGCTATATACAGTCATATTATAGATAGAGAGACAGGGGCTAGGGTATATACAGTCATATTACAGATAGAGAGACAGGAGAGACAGGGGGCTAGGCTATATACAGTCATATTACAGATAGAGAGACAGGGGCTAGGCTATATACAGTCATATTATAGATAGAGAGACAGGAGAGAGACAGGGGAGACAGGAGGCAAGGCTATGTACAGTCATATTACAGATAGAGAGACAGGAGAGAGACAGGGGGCTAGGCTATACACAGTCAAATTATAGATAGAGAGACAGGGGCTAGGGTATATACAGTCATATGACAGATAGAGAGACAGGAGAGACAGGGGGCTCGGCTATATACAGTCATATTATAGATAGAGAGACAGGAGAGAGACAGGGGGCTCGGCTATATACAGTCATATTATAGATAGAGAGACGGGGGCTAGGCTATATACAGTCATATTATAGATAGAAAGAAAGGAGAGAGACATGGGGCTAGGCTATATACAGTCATATTATAGATAGAGAGACAGGAGAGAGACAGGGGGCTAGGCAATATACAGTCATATTATAGATAGAGAGACAGGAGAGAGACAGGGGGCTAGGCTATATACAGTCATATTACAGATAGAGAGACAGGAGGCTAGGCTATATACAGCCATATTATAGATAGAGAGACAGGAGGCTAGGCTATATACAGTCATATTATAGATAGAGAGACAGGAGAGAGACAGGGGGCTAGGCAATATACAGTCATATTACAGATAGAGAGACAGGGGGCTAGGCTATATACAGTCATTTATAGATAGAGAGACAGGAGAGAGACAGGGGGCTCGGCTATATACAGTCATATTATAGATAGAGAGACAGGGGGGAGACAGTGGGCTCGGCTATATACAGTCATATTATAGATAGAGAGACAGGGGGGAGACAGTGGGCTAGGCTATATACAGTCATATTATTGATAGTGAGACAGGAGAGAGACAGGGGGCTAGGCTATATACAGTCATATTACAGATAGAGAGACAGGGGGCTAGGCTATATACAGTCATATTACAGATAGAAAGACAGGAGAGAGACAGGAGGGAGACAGTGGGCTAGGCTATATACAGTCATATTATAGATAGAGAGACAGGGGGGAGACAGGAGAGAGACAGGGGAGTAGGCTATATACAGTCATATTATAGATAGAGAGACAGGAGGGAGACAGGAGAGAGACAGGGGAGTAGGCTATATACAGTCATATTATAGATAGAGAGACAGGGGGGAGATAGTGGGCTAGGATATATACAGTCATATTATAGATAGAGAGATAGGGGGGAGACAGTGGGCTAGGTTATATACAGTCATATTATAGATAGAGAGACAGGGGCTAGGCTATATACAGTCATATTACAGATAGAGAGACAGGAGAGAGACAGGGGGCTAGGCTATATACAGTCATATTATAGATAGAGAGACAGGGGCTAGGGTATATACAGTCATATTACAGATAGAGAGACAGGAGAGACAGGGGGCTAGGCTATATACAGTCATATTACAGATAGAGAGACAGGGGCTAGGCTATATACAGTCATATTATAGATAGAGAGACAGGAGAGAGACAGGGGAGACAGGAGGCAAGGCTATGTACAGTCATATTAAATATAGAGAGACAGGAGAGAGACAGGGGGCTAGGCTATACACAGTCAAATTATAGATAGAGAGACAGGGGCTAGGGTATATACAGTCATATGACAGATAGAGAGACAGGAGAGACAGGGGGCTAGGCTATATACAGTCATATTATAGATAGAGAGACAGGGGGCTAGGTTATATACAGTCATATTATAGATAGAGATACAGGGGCTAGGGTATATACAGTCATATTACAGATAGAGAGACAGGAGGCTAGGCTATATACAGTCGTATTATAGATAGAGAGACAGGAGAGAGACAGGGGCTAGGCTATATACAGTCATATTATAGATAGAGAGACAGGAGAGAGACAGGGGGCTAGGCAATATACAGTCATATTATAGATAGAGAGACAGGAGAGAGACAGGGGAGACAGGAGGCTAGGCTATATACAGTCATATTACAGATAGAGAGACAGGAGAGAGACAGGGGGCTAGGCTATATACAGTCATATTATAGATAGAGAGACAGGAGAGAGACAGGGGAGACAGGAGGCTAGGCTATATACAGTCATATTACAGATAGAGAGACAGGGGGCTAGGCTATATACAGTCATATTATAGATAGAGAGACAGGAGACTAGGCTATATACAGTCATATTACAGATAGAGAGACAGGAGGCTAGGATATATACAGTCATATTATAGATAGAGAGACAGGAGAGAGACAGGAGGCTAGGCTATATACAGTCATATTACAGATAGAGAGACAGGAGAGAGACAGGGGGCTAGGCTATATACAGTCATATTACAGATAGAGAGACAGGAGAGAGACAGGGGGCTAGGCTATATACAGTCCTATTATAGCTAGAGAGAAAGGGGGGAGACAGTGGGCTAGGCTATATACAGTCATATTATAGATAGAGAAACAGGGGCTAGGCTATATACAGTTATATTAATGATAGAGAGACAGGGGGCTAGGATATATACAGTCCTATTATAGATAGAGAGATAGGGGGGAGACAGTGGGCTAGGCTATATACAGTCATATTACAGATAGAGAGACAGGAGAGAGACAGGGGGCTCGGCTATATACAGTCATATTATAGATAGAGAGACAGGGGGAGACAGGGGGCTAGGCTATGTACAGTCATATTATAGATAGAGAGACAGGAGAGAGACAGGGGGCTAGGCTATATACAGTCATATTACAGATAGAGAGACAGGGGGCTAGGCTATATACAGTCATATAATAGATAGAGAGACGGGAGAGAGACAGGGGGAGACAGGGGGGAGACAGGGGGCTAGGCTATATACAGCCATATTACAGATAGAGAGACAGGGGGCTAGGATATAAACAGTCATATTACAGATAGAGAGACAGGAGAGAGACAGGGGGCTAGGCAATATACAGTCATATTATAGATAGAGAGATAGGGGGGAGACAGTGGGCTAGGTTATATACAGTCATATTATAGATAGAGAGACAGGGGCTAGGTTATATACAGTCATATTACAGATAGAGAGACATGAGAGAGACAGGGGGCTAGGCTATATACAGTCATATTATAGATAGAGAGACAAGGGCTAGGCTATATACAGTCATATTATAGATAGAGAGACAGGAGAGAGACAGGGGAGACAGGAGGCTAGGCTATGTACAGTCATATTATAGATAGAGAGACAGGAGGGGGACAGTGGGCTACGCTATATACAGTCATATTACAGATAGAGAGACAGGGGGCTAGACTGTATACAGTCATATTACAGAAAGATTGACAGGAGAGAGACAGGAGGGATACAGTGGGCTAGGCTATATACAGTCATATTATAGATAGAGAGACAGGAGGGAGACAGTGGGCTAGGGTATATACAGTCATATTACAGAAAGAGAGACAGGGGGCTAGGCTATATACAGTCATGTTATAGATAGAGAGACAGGAGGGAGACAGGAGAGAGACAGGGGGCTAGGCTATATACAGTCATATTATAGATAGAGAGACAGGGGGGAGACAGTGGGCTAGGCTATATACAGTCATATTATTGATAGTGAGACAGGAGAGAGACAGGGGGCTAGGCTATATACAGTCATATTATAGATAGAGAGACAGGGGGCTAGGCTATATACAGTCATATTACAGATAGAAAGACAGGAGAGAGACAGGAGGGAGACAGTGGGCTAGGCTATATACAGTCATATTATAGATAGAGAGACAGGGGGGAGACAGGAGAGAGACAGGGGAGTAGGCTATATACAGTCATATTATAGATAGAGAGACAGGGGGGAGATAGTGGGCTAGGATATATACAGTCATATTATAGATAGAGAGATAGGGGGGAGACAGTGGGCTAGGTTATATACAGTCATATTATAGATAGAGAGACAGGGGCTAGGCTATATACAGTCATATTACAGATAGAGAGACAGGAGAGAGACAGGGGGCTAGGCTATATACAGTCATATTATAGATAGAGAGACAGGGGCTAGGGTATATACAGTCATATTACAGATAGAGAGACAGGAGAGACAGGGGGCTAGGCTATATACAGTCATATTACAGATAGAGAGACAGGGGCTAGGCTATATACAGTCATATTATAGATAGAGAGACAGGAGAGAGACAGGGGAGACAGGAGGCAAGGCTATGTACAGTCATATTACAGATAGAGAGACAGGAGAGAGACAGGGGGCTAGGCTATACACAGTCAAATTATAGATAGAGAGACAGGGGCTAGGGTATATACAGTCATATGACAGATAGAGAGACAGGAGAGACAGGGGGCTAGGCTATATACAGTCATATTATAGATAGAGAGACAGGGGGCTAGGTTATATACAGTCATATTATAGATAGAGAGAGAGGGGCTAGGGTATATACAGTCATATTACAGATAGAGAGACAGGAGGCTAGGCTATATACAGTCATATTATAGATAGAGAGACAAGAGAGAGACAGGGGCTAGGCTATATACAGTCATATTATAGATAGAGAGACAGGAGAGAGACAGGGGGCTAGGCAATATACAGTCATATTATAGATAGAGAGACAGGAGAGAGACAGGGGGCTAGGCTATATACAGTCATATTATAGATAGAGAGACAGGAGAGAGACAGGGGAGACAGGAGGCTAGGCTATATACAGTCATATTACAGATAGAGAGACAGGGGGCTAGGCTATATACAGTCATATTATAGATAGAGAGACAGGAGACTAGGCTATATACAGTCATATTACAGATAGAGAGACAGGAGGCTAGGATATATACAGTCATATTATAGATAGAGAGACAGGAGAGAGACAGGAGGCTAGGCTATATACAGTCATATTACAGATAGAGTGACAGGAGAGAGACAGGGGGCTAGGCTATATACAGTCATATTATAGATAGAGAGACAGGAGACAGACAGGGGGCTAGGCTATATACAGTCATATTATAGATAGAGAGACAGGAGGCTAGGCTATATACAGTCATATTATAGATAGAGAGACAGGAGAGAGACAGGGGGCTCGGCTATATACAGTCATATTATAGATAGAGAGACAGGAGAGAGAAAGGGGGCTAGGCAATATACAGTCATATTATAGATAGAGAGACAGGAGAGAGACAGGGGGCTCGGCTATATACAGTCATATTATAGATAGAGAGACGGGGGCTAGGCTATATACAGTCATATTATAGATAGAAAGACAGGAGAGAGACATGGGGCTAGGCTATATACAGTCATATTATAGATAGAGAGACAGGAGAGAGACAGGGGGCTAGGCAATATACAGTCATATTATAGATAGAGAGACAGGAGAGAGACAGGGGGCTAGGCTATATACAGTCATATTACAGATAGAGAGACAGGAGGCTAGGCTATATACAGCCATATTATAGATAGAGAGACAGGAGGCTAGGCTATATACAGTCATATTATAGATAGAGAGACAGGAGAGAGACAGGGGGCTAGGCAATATACAGTCATATTACAGATAGAGAGACAGGGGGCTAGGCTATATACAGTCATTTATAGATAGAGAGACAGGAGAGAGACAGGGGGCTCGGCTATATACAGTCATATTATAGATAGAGAGACAGGGGGGAGACAGTGGGCTCGGCTATATACAGTCATATTATAGATAGAGAGACAGGGGGGAGACAGTGGGCTAGGCTATATACAGTCATATTATTGATAGTGAGACAGGAGAGAGACAGGGGGCTAGGCTATATACAGTCATATTATAGATAGAGAGACAGGGGGCTAGGCTATATACAGTCATATTACAGATAGAAAGACAGGAGAGAGACAGGAGGGAGACAGTGGGCTAGGCTATATACAGTCATATTATAGATAGAGAGACAGGGGGGAGACAGGAGAGAGACAGGGGAGTAGGCTATATACAGTCATATTATAGATAGAGAGACAGGAGGGAGACAGGAGAGAGACAGGGGAGTAGGCTATATACAGTCATATTATAGATAGAGAGACAGGGGCTAGGGTATATACAGTCATATTACAGATAGAGAGACAGGAGAGACAGGGGGCTAGGCTATATACAGTCATATTACAGATAGAGAGACAGGGGCTAGGCTATATACAGTCATATTATAGATAGAGAGACAGGAGAGAGACAGGGGAGACAGGAGGCAAGGCTATGTACAGTCATATTAAATATAGAGAGACAGGAGAGAGACAGGGGGCTAGGCTATACACAGTCAAATTATAGATAGAGAGACAGGGGCTAGGGTATATACAGTCATATGACATATAGAGAGACAGGAGAGACAGGGGGCTAGGCTATATACAGTCATATTATAGATAGAGAGACAGGGGGCTAGGTTATATACAGTCATATTATAGATAGAGATACAGGGGCTAGGGTATATACAGTCATATTACAGATAGAGAGACAGGAGGCTAGGCTATATACAGTCGTATTATAGATAGAGAGACAGGAGAGAGACAGGGGCTAGGCTATATACAGTCATATTATAGATAGAGAGACAGGAGAGAGACAGGGGGCTAGGCAATATACAGTCATATTATAGATAGAGAGACAGGAGAGAGACAGGGGAGACAGGAGGCTAGGCTATATACAGTCATATTACAGATAGAGAGACAGGGGGCTAGGCTATATACAGTCATATTATAGATAGAGAGACAGGAGACTAGGCTATATACAGTCATATTACAGATAGAGAGACAGGAGGCTAGGATATATACAGTCATATTATAGATAGAGAGACAGGAGAGAGACAGGAGGCTAGGCTATATACAGTCATATTACAGATAGAGAGACAGGAGAGAGACAGGGGGCTAGGCTATATACAGTCATATTATAGATAGAGAGACAGGAGAGAGACAGGGGGCTAGGCTATATACAGTCATATTATAGATAGAGAGACAGGAGGCTAGGCTATATACAGTCATATTATAGATAGAGAGACAGGAGAGAGACAGGGGGCTCGGCTATATACAGTCATATTATAGATAGAGAGACAGGAGAGAGAAAGGGGGCTAGGCAATATACAGTCATATTATAGATAGAGAGACAGGAGAGAGACAGGGGGCTCGGCTATATACAGTCATATTATAGATAGAGAGACGGGGGCTAGGCTATATACAGTCATATTATAGATAGAAAGACAGGAGAGAGACATGGGGCTAGGCTATATACAGTCGTATTATAGATAGAGAGACAGGAGAGAGACAGGGGGCTCGGCTATATAAAGTCATATTATAGATAGAGAGACAGGAGAGAGACAGGGGGCTAGGCTATATACAGTCATATTACAGATAGAGAGACAGGAGGCTAGGCAATATACAGTCATATTACAGATAGAGAGACAGGAGAGAGACAGGGGGCTAGGCAATATACAGTCATATTATAGATAGAGAGACAGGAGAGAGACAGGGGGCTAGGCTATATACAGTCATATTACAGATAGAGAGACAGGAGGCTAGGCTATATACAGCCATATTATAGATAGAGAGACAGGAGGCTAGGCTATATACAGTCATATTATAGATAGAGAGACAGGAGAGAGACAGGGGGCTAGGCAATATACAGTCATATTACAGATAGAGAGACAGGGGGCTAGGCTATATACAGTCATTTATAGATAGAGAGACAGGGGGGAGACAGTGGGCTAGGCGATATACAGTCATATTATAGATAGAGAGACAGGAGAGAGACAGGGGGCTCGGCTATATACAGTCATATTATAGATAGAGAGACAGGGGGGAGACAGGGGGCTAGGCTATTTACAGTCATTTAATAGATAGAGTGACGGGAGAGAGACAGGGGGAGACAGGGGGGAGACAGGTGGCTAGGCTATATACAGTCATATTACAGATAGAGAGACCAGGGGCTCGGCTATATACAGTCATATTATAGATAGAGAGACAGGGGGGAGACAGGGGGCTAGGCTATATACAGTCATATTATAGATAGAGAGACAGGAGAGAGACAGGGGGCTAGGCTATATACAGCCATATTACAGATAGAGAGACGGGAGAGAGACAGGGGGGAGACAGGGGGCTAGGCTATATACAGCCATATAATAGATAGAGAGACAGGGGGCTAGAATATATACAGTCATATTATAGATAGAGAGACAGGGGCTAGGCTATATACAGTCATATTAATGATAGAGAGATAGGGGGGAGACAGTGGGCTAGGCTATATACAGTCATATTACAGATAGAGAGACAGGAGAGAGACAGGGGGCTCGGCTATATACAGTCATATTATAGATAGAGAGACAGGGGGAGACAGGGGCCTAGGCTATATACAGTCATATTATAGATAGAGAGACAGGAGAGAGACAGGGGGCTAGAATATATACAGTCATATTACAGATAGAGAGACAGGGGCTAGGCTATATACAGTCATATAATAGATAGAGAGACGGGAGAGAGACAGGGGGAGACAGGGGGGAGACAGGGGGCTAGGCTATATACAGTCATATTATAGATAGAGAGACAGGAGAGAGAGAGGGGGTTAGGCTATATACAGTCATATTACAGATAGAGAGACAGGGGGCTAGGCTATATACAGTCATATAATAGATAGAGAGACGGGAGAGAGACAGGGGGAGACAGGGGGGAGACAGGGGGCTAGGATATAAACAGTCATATTACAGATAGAGAGACAGGAGAGAGACAGGGGGCTAGGCTATATACAGTCATATTATAGATAGAGAGATAGGGGCTAGGCTATATACAGTCATATTATAGATAGAGAGACAGGAGAGAGACAGGGGGCTAGGCTATATACAGTCATATTACAGATAGAGAGACAGGAGAGAGACAGGGGGCTAGGCTATATACAGTCATATTATAGATAGAGAGACAGGGGCTAGGGTATATACAGTCATATTACAGATAGAGAGACAGGGGCTAGGCTATATACAGTCATATTATAGATAGAGAGACAGGAGAGAGACAGGGGAGACAGGAGGCTAGGCTATGTACAGTCATATTAAAGATAGAGAGACAGGAGAGAGACAGGGGGCTAGGCTATACACAGTGAAAATATAGATAGAGAGACAGGGGCTAGGGTATATACAGTCATATTATAGATAGAGAGACAGGAGAGAACAGGGGGCTAGGCTATATACAGTCATATTACAGATAGAGAGACAGGAGAGAGACAGGGGGCTAGGCTATATACAGTCCTATTATAGCTAGAGAGATAGGGGGGAGACAGTGGGCTAGGCTATATACAGTCATATTATAGAGAGAGAAACAGGGGCTAGGCTATATACAGTCATATTAATGATAGAGAGACAGGGGGCTAGGATATATACAGTCCTATTATAGATAGAGAGATAGGGGGGAGACAGTGGGCTAGGCTATATACAGTCATATTATAGATAGAGAGACAGGGGGGAGACAGGGGGCTAGGCCATATACAGTCATATTATAGATAGAGAGACAGGAGAGAGACAGGGGGCTAGGCTATATACAGTCATATTACAGATAGAGAGACAGGGGGCTAGGCTATATACAGTCATATAATAGATAGAGAGACGGGAGAGAGACAGGGAGAGACAGGGGGGAGACAGGGGGCTAGGCTATATACAGCCATATTACAGATAGAGAGACAGGGGGCTAGGATATAAACAGTCATATTACAGATAGAGAGACAGGAGAGAGACAGGGGGCTAGGCTATATACAGTCATATTATAGATAGAGAGATAGGGGGGAGACAGTGGGCTAGGTTATATACAGTCATATTATAGATAGAGAGACAGGGGCTAGGTTATATACAGTCATATTACAGATAGAGAGACAGGAGAGAGACAGGGGGCTAGGCTATATACAGTCATATTATAGATAGAGAGACAGGGGCTAGGCTATATACAGTCATATTATAGATAGAGAGACAGGAGAGAGACAGGGGAGACAGGAGGCTAGGCTATGTACAGTCATATTATAGATAGAGAGACAGGAGGGGGACAGTGGGCTAGGCTATATACAGTCATATTACAGATAGAGAGACAGGGGGCTAGACTGTATACAGTCATATTACAGATAGATTGACAGGAGAGAGACAGGAGGGAGACAGTGGGCTAGGCTATATACAGTCATATTACAGAAAGAGAGACAGGGGGCTAGGCTATATACAGTCATATTATAGATAGAGAGACAGGAGGGAGACAGGAGAGAGACAGGGGGCTAGGCTATATACAGTCATATTATAGATAGAGAGACAGGAGACTAGGCTATATACAGTCATATTACAGATAGAGAGACAGGAGGCTAGGATATATACAGTCATATTATAGATAGAGAGACAGGAGAGAGACAGGAGGCTAGGCTATATACAGTCATATTACAGATAGAGAGACAGGAGAGAGACAGGGGGCTAGGCTATATACAGTCATATTATAGATAAAGAGACAGGAGAGAGACAGGGGGCTAGGCTATATACAGTCATATTATAGATAGAGAGACAGGAGGCTAGGCTATATACAGTCATATTATAGATAGAGAGACAGGAGAGAGACAGGGGGCTCGGCTATATACAGTCATATTATAGATAGAGAGACAGGAGAGAGAAAGGGGGCTAGGCAATATACAGTCATATTATAGATAGAGAGACAGGAGAGAGACAGGGGGCTCGGCTATATACAGTCATATTATAGATAGAGAGACGGGGGCTAGGCTATATACAGTCATATTATAGATAGAAAGACAGGAGAGAGACATGGGGCTAGGCTATATACAGTCGTATTATAGATAGAGAGACAGGAGAGAGACAGGGGGCTCGGCTATATAAAGTCATATTATAGATAGAGAGACAGGAGAGAGACAGGGGGCTAGGCAATATACAGTCATATTATAGATAGAGAGACAGGAGAGAGACAGGGGGCTAGGCTATATACAGTCATATTACAGATAGAGAGACAGGAGGCTAGGCTATATACAGCCATATTATAGATAGAGAGACAGGAGGCTAGGCTATATACAGTCATATTATAGATAGAGAGACAGGAGAGAGACAGGGGGCTAGGCAATATACAGTCATATTACAGATAGAGAGACAGGGGGCTAGGCTATATACAGTCATTTATAGATAGAGAGACAGGGGGGAGACAGTGGGCTAGGCGATATACAGTCATATTATAGATAGAGAGACAGGAGAGAGACAGGGGGCTCGGCTATATACAGTCATATTACAGATAGAGAGACAGGGGGCTAGACTGTATACAGTCATATTACAGATAGATTGACAGGAGAGAGACAGGAGGGAGACAGTGGGCTAGGGTATATACAGTCATATTACAGAAAGAGAGACAGGGGGCTAGGCTATATACAGTCATATTATAGATAGAGAGACAGGAGGGAGACAGGAGAGAGACAGGGGGCTAGGCTATATACAGTCATATTATAGATAGAGAGACAGGAGACTAGGCTATATACAGTCATATTACAGATAGAGAGACAGGAGGCTAGGATATATACAGTCATATTATAGATAGAGAGACAGGAGAGAGACAGGAGGCTAGGCTATATACAGTCATATTATAGATAGAGAGACAGGAGAGAGACAGGGGGCTCGGCTATATACAGTCATATTATAGATAGAGAGACAGGAGAGAGAAAGGGGGCTAGGCAATATACAGTCATATTATAGATAGAGAGACAGGAGAGAGACAGGGGGCTCGGCTATATACAGTCATATTACAGATAGAGAGACAGGAGGCTAGGCTATATACAGCCATATTATAGATAGAGAGACAGGAGGCTAGGCTATATACAGTAATATTATAGATAGAGAGACAGGAGAGAGACAGGGGGCTAGGCAATATACAGTCATATTACAGATAGAGAGACAGGGGGCTAGGCTATATACAGTCATTTATAGATAGAGAGACAGGGGGGAGACAGTGGGCTAGGCGATATACAGTCATATTATAGATAGAGAGACAGGAGAGAGACAGGGGGCTCGGCTATATACAGTCATATTATAGATAGAGAGACAGGGGGGAGACAGGGGGCAAGGCTATTTACAGTCATATTAAAGATAGAGAGACAGGGGGCTAGGCTATTTACAGTCATTTAATAGATAGAGTGACGGGAGAGAGACAGGGGGGAGACAGGGGGCTAGGCTATATACAGCCATATAATAGATAGAGAGACAGGGGGCTAGAACATATACAGTCATATTATAGATAGAGAGACAGGGGCTAGGCTATATACAGTCATATTAATGATAGAGAGATAGGGGGGAGACAGTGGGCTAGGCTATATACAGTCATATTACAGATAGAGAGACAGGAGAGAGACAGGGGGCTCGGCTATATACAGTCATATTATAGATAGAGAGACAGGGGGAGACAGGGGCCTAGGCTATATACAGTCATATTATAGATAGAGAGACAGGAGAGAGACAGGGGGCTAGAATATATACAGTCATATTACAGATAGAGAGACAGGGGCTAGGCTATATACAGTCATATAATAGATAGAGAGACGGGAGAGAGACAGGGGGAGACAGGGGAGAGACAGGGGGCTAGGATATAAACAGTCATATTACAGATAGAGAGACAGGAGAGAGACAGGGGGCTAGGCTATATACAGTCATATTATAGATAGAGAGATAGGGGCTAGGCTATATACAGTCATATTATAGATAGAGAGACAGGAGAGAGACAGGGGGCTAGGCTATATACAGTCATATTACAGATAGAGAGACAGGAGAGAGACAGGGGGCTAGGCTATATACAGTCATATTATAGATAGAGAGACAGGGGAGACAGGGGGCTAGGCTATATACAGTCATATTACAGATAGAGAGACAGGGGCTAGGCTATATACAGTCATATTATAGATAGAGAGACAGGAGAGAGACAGGGGAGACAGGAGGCTAGGCTATGTACAGTCATATTAAAGATAGAGAGACAGGAGAGACAGGGGGCTAGGCCATACACAGTGAAAATATAGATAGAGAGACAGGAGAGAGACAGGGGGCTAGGCTATATACAGTCCTATTATAGCTAGAGAGATAGGGGGGAGACAGTGGGCTAGGCTATATACAGTCATATTATAGATAGAGAAACAGGGGCTAGGCTATATACAGTCATATTAATGATAGAGAGACAGGGGGCTAGGATATATACAGTCCTATTATAGATAGAGAGATAGGGGGGAGACAGTGGGCTAGGCTAAATACAGTCATATTACAGATAGAGAGACAGGAGAGAGACAGGGGGCTCGGCTATATACAGTCATATTATAGATAGAGAGACAGGGGGGAGACAGGGGGCTAGGCTATATACAGTCATATTATAGATAGAGAGACAGGAGAGAGACAGGGGGCTAGGCTATATACAGTCATATTACAGATAGAGAGACAGGGGGCTAGGCTATATACAGTCATATAATAGATAGAGAGACGGGAGAGAGACAGGGGGAGACAGGGGGGAGACAGGGGGCTAGGCTATATACAGCCATATTACAGATAGAGAGACAGGGGGCTAGGATATAAACAGTCATATTATAGATAGAGAGACAGGGGCTAGGTTATATACAGTCATATTACAGATAGAGAGACAGGAGAGAGACAGGGGGCTAGGCTATATACAGTCATATTATAGATAGAGAGACAGGGGCTAGGCTATATACAGTCATATTATAGATAGAGAGACAGGAGAGAGACAGGGGAGACAGGAGGCTAGGCTATGTACAGTCATATTATAGATAGAGAGATAGGGGGGAGACAGTGGGCTAGGTTATATACAGTCATATTATAGATAGAGAGACAGGGGCTAGGTTATATACAGTCATATTACAGATAGAGAGACAGGAGAGAGACAGGGGGCTAGGCTATATACAGTCATATTATAGATAGAGAGACAGGGGCTAGGCTATATACAGTCATATTATAGATAGAGAGACAGGAGAGAGACAGGGGAGACAGGAGGCTAGGCTATGTACAGTCATATTATAGATAGAGAGACAGGAGGGGGACAGTGGGCTAGGCTATATACAGTCATATTACAGATAGAGAGACAGGGGGCTAGACTGTATACAGTCATATTACAGATAGATTGACAGGAGAGAGACAGGAGGGAGACAGTGGGCTAGGCTATATACAGTCATAATATAGATAGAGAGACAGGGGGCTAGGCTATATACAGTCATTTATAGATAGAGAGACAGGGGGGAGACAGTGGGCTAGGCGATATACAGTCATATTATAGATAGAGAGACAGGAGAGAGACAGGGGGCTCGGCTATATACAGTCATATTACAGATAGAGAGACAGGGGGCTAGACTGTATACAGTCATATTACAGATAGATTGACAGGAGAGAGACAGGAGGGAGACAGTGGGCTAGGGTATATACAGTCATATTACAGAAAGAGAGACAGGGGGCTAGGCTATATACAGTCATATTATAGATAGAGAGACAGGAGGGAGACAGGAGAGAGACAGGGGGCTAGGCTATATACAGTCATATTATAGATAGAGAGACAGGAGACTAGGCTATATACAGTCATATTACAGATAGAGAGACAGGAGGCTAGGATATATACAGTCATATTATAGATAGAGAGACAGGAGAGAGACAGGAGGCTAGGCTATATACAGTCATATTATAGATAGAGAGACAGGAGAGAGACAGGGGGCTCGGCTATATACAGTCATATTATAGATAGAGAGACAGGAGAGAGAAAGGGGGCTAGGCAATATACAGTCATATTATAGATAGAGAGACAGGAGAGAGACAGGGGGCTCGGCTATATACAGTCATATTACAGATAGAGAGACAGGAGGCTAGGCTATATACAGCCATATTATAGATAGAGAGACAGGAGGCTAGGCTATATACAGTAATATTATAGATAGAGAGACAGGAGAGAGACAGGGGGCTAGGCAATATACAGTCATATTACAGATAGAGAGACAGGGGGCTAGGCTATATACAGTCATTTATAGATAGAGAGACAGGGGGGAGACAGTGGGCTAGGCGATATACAGTCATATTATAGATAGAGAGACAGGAGAGAGACAGGGGGCTCGGCTATATACAGTCATATTATAGATAGAGAGACAGGGGGGAGACAGGGGGCAAGGCTATTTACAGTCATATTAAAGATAGAGAGACAGGGGGCTAGGCTATTTACAGTCATTTAATAGATAGAGTGACGGGAGAGAGACAGGGGGGAGACAGGGGGCTAGGCTATATACAGCCATATAATAGATAGAGAGACAGGGGGCTAGAACATATACAGTCATATTATAGATAGAGAGACAGGGGCTAGGCTATATACAGTCATATTAATGATAGAGAGATAGGGGGGAGACAGTGGGCTAGGCTATATACAGTCATATTACAGATAGAGAGACAGGAGAGAGACAGGGGGCTCGGCTATATACAGTCATATTATAGATAGAGAGACAGGGGGAGACAGGGGCCTAGGCTATATACAGTCATATTATAGATAGAGAGACAGGAGAGAGACAGGGGGCTAGAATATATACAGTCATATTACAGATAGAGAGACAGGGGCTAGGCTATATACAGTCATATAATAGATAGAGAGACGGGAGAGAGACAGGGGGAGACAGGGGGGAGACAGGGGGCTAGGATATAAACAGTCATATTACAGATAGAGAGACAGGAGAGAGACAGGGGGCTAGGCTATATACAGTCATATTATAGATAGAGAGATAGGGGCTAGGCTATATACAGTCATATTATAGATAGAGAGACAGGAGAGAGACAGGGGGCTAGGCTATATACAGTCATATTACAGATAGAGAGACAGGAGAGAGACAGGGGGCTAGGCTATATACAGTCATATTATAGATAGAGAGACAGGGGAGACAGGGGGCTAGGCTATATACAGTCATATTACAGATAGAGAGACAGGGGCTAGGCTATATACAGTCATATTATAGATAGAGAGACAGGAGAGAGACAGGGGAGACAGGAGGCTAGGCTATGTACAGTCATATTAAAGATAGAGAGACAGGAGAGACAGGGGGCTAGGCCATACACAGTGAAAATATAGATAGAGAGACAGGAGAGAGACAGGGGGCTAGGCTATATACAGTCCTATTATAGCTAGAGAGATAGGGGGGAGACAGTGGGCTAGGCTATATACAGTCATATTATAGATAGAGAAACAGGGGCTAGGCTATATACAGTCATATTAATGATAGAGAGACAGGGGGCTAGGATATATACAGTCCTATTATAGATAGAGAGATAGGGGGGAGACAGTGGGCTAGGCTAAATACAGTCATATTACAGATAGAGAGACAGGAGAGAGACAGGGGGCTCGGCTATATACAGTCATATTATAGATAGAGAGACAGGGGGGAGACAGGGGGCTAGGCTATATACAGTCATATTATAGATAGAGAGACAGGAGAGAGACAGGGGGCTAGGCTATATACAGTCATATTACAGATAGAGAGACAGGGGGCTAGGCTATATACAGTCATATAATAGATAGAGAGACGGGAGAGAGACAGGGGGAGACAGGGGGGAGACAGGGGGCTAGGCTATATACAGCCATATTACAGATAGAGAGACAGGGGGCTAGGATATAAACAGTCATATTATAGATAGAGAGACAGGGGCTAGGTTATATACAGTCATATTACAGATAGAGAGACAGGAGAGAGACAGGGGGCTAGGCTATATACAGTCATATTATAGATAGAGAGACAGGGGCTAGGCTATATACAGTCATATTATAGATAGAGAGACAGGAGAGAGACAGGGGAGACAGGAGGCTAGGCTATGTACAGTCATATTATAGATAGAGAGATAGGGGGGAGACAGTGGGCTAGGTTATATACAGTCATATTATAGATAGAGAGACAGGGGCTAGGTTATATACAGTCATATTACAGATAGAGAGACAGGAGAGAGACAGGGGGCTAGGCTATATACAGTCATATTATAGATAGAGAGACAGGGGCTAGGCTATATACAGTCATATTATAGATAGAGAGACAGGAGAGAGACAGGGGAGACAGGAGGCTAGGCTATGTACAGTCATATTATAGATAGAGAGACAGGAGGGGGACAGTGGGCTAGGCTATATACAGTCATATTACAGATAGAGAGACAGGGGGCTAGACTGTATACAGTCATATTACAGATAGATTGACAGGAGAGAGACAGGAGGGAGACAGTGGGCTAGGCTATATACAGTCATAATATAGATAGAGAGACAGGAGGGAGACAGTGGGCTAGGGTATATACAGTCATATTACAGAAAGAGAGACAGGGGGCTAGGCTATATACAGTCATATTATAGATAGAGAGACAGGAGGGAGACAGGAGAGAGACAGGGGGCTAGGCTATATACAGTCATATTATAGATAGAGAGACAGGAGGGGGACAGTGGGCTAGGCTATATACAGTCATATTACAGATAGAGAGACAGGGGGCTAGACTGTATACAGTCATATTACAGATAGATTGACAGGAGAGAGACAGGAGGGAGACAGTGGGCTAGGCTATATACAGTCATATTACAGAAAGAGAGACAGGGGGCTAGGCTATATACAGTCATTTATAGATAGAGAGACAGGAGGGAGACAGGAGAGAGACAGGGGGCTAGGCTATATACAGTCATATTATAGATAGAGAGACAGGAGACTAGGCTATATACAGTCATATTACAGATAGAGAGACAGGAGGCTAGGATATATACAGTCATATTATAGATAGAGAGACAGGAGAGAGACAGGAGGCTAGGCTATATACAGTCATATTACAGATAGAGAGACAGGAGAGAGACAGGGGGCTAGGCTATATACAGTCATATTATAGATAAAGAGACAGGAGAGAGACAGGGGGCTAGGCTATATACAGTCATATTATAGATAGAGAGACAGGAGGCTAGGCTATATACAGTCATATTATAGATAGAGAGACAGGAGAGAGACAGGGGGCTCGGCTATATACAGTCATATTATAGATAGAGAGACAGGAGAGAGAAAGGGGGCTAGGCAATATACAGTCATATTATAGATAGAGAGACAGGAGAGAGACAGGGGGCTCGGCTATATACAGTCATATTATAGATAGAGAGACGGGGGCTAGGCTATATACAGTCATATTATAGATAGAAAGACAGGAGAGAGACATGGGGCTAGGCTATATACAGTCGTATTATAGATAGAGAGACAGGAGAGAGACAGGGGGCTCGGCTATATAAAGTCATATTATAGATAGAGAGACAGGAGAGAGACAGGGGGCTAGGCAATATACAGTCATATTATAGATAGAGAGACAGGAGAGAGACAGGGGGCTAGGCTATATACAGTCATATTACAGATAGAGAGACAGGAGGCTAGGCTATATACAGCCATATTATAGATAGAGAGACAGGAGGCTAGGCTATATACAGTCATATTATAGATAGAGAGACAGGAGAGAGACAGGGGGCTAGGCAATATACAGTCATATTACAGATAGAGAGACAGGGGGCTAGGCTATATACAGTCATTTATAGATAGAGAGACAGGGGGGAGACAGTGGGCTAGGCGATATACAGTCATATTACAGATAGAGAGACAGGAGAGAGACAGGGGGCTAGGCTATATACAGTCATATTATAGATAAAGAGACAGGAGAGAGACAGGGGGCTAGGCTATATACAGTCATATTATAGATAGAGAGACAGGAGGCTAGGCTATATACAGTCATATTATAGATAGAGAGACAGGAGAGAGACAGGGGGCTCGGCTATATACAGTCATATTATAGATAGAGAGACAGGACAGAGAAAGGGGGCTAGGCAATATACAGTCATATTATAGATAGAGAGACAGGAGAGAGACAGGGGGCTCGGCTATATACAGTCATATTATAGATAGAGAGACGGGGGCTAGGCTATATACAGTCATATTATAGATAGAAAGACAGGAGAGAGACATGGGGCTAGGCTATATACAGTCGTATTATAGATAGAGAGACAGGAGAGAGACAGGGGGCTCGGCTATATAAAGTCATATTATAGATAGAGAGACAGGAGAGAGACAGGGGGCTAGGCAATATACAGTCATATTATAGATAGAGAGACAGGAGAGAGACAGGGGGCTAGGCTATATACAGTCATATTACAGATAGAGAGACAGGAGGCTAGGCTATATACAGCCATATTATAGATAGAAAGACAGGAGGCTAGGCTATATACAGTCATATTATAGATAGAGAGACAGGAGAGAGACAGGGGGCTAGGCAATATACAGTCATATTACAGATAGAGAGACAGGGGGCTAGGCTATATACAGTCATTTATAGATAGAGAGACAGGGGGGAGACAGTGGGCTAGGCGATATACAGTCATATTATAGATAGAGAGACAGGAGAGAGACAGGGGGCTCGGCTATATACAGTCATATTACAGATAGAGAGACAGGGGGCTAGACTGTATACAGTCATATTACAGATAGATTGACAGGAGAGAGACAGGAGGGAGACAGTGGGCTAGGGTATATACAGTCATATTACAGAAAGAGAGACAGGGGGCTAGGCTATATACAGTCATATTATAGATAGAGAGACAGGAGGGAGACAGGAGAGAGACAGGGGGCTAGGCTATATACAGTCATATTATAGATAGAGAGACAGGAGACTAGGCTATATACAGTCATATTACAGATAGAGAGACAGGAGGCTAGGATATATACAGTCATATTATAGATAGAGAGACAGGAGAGAGACAGGAGGCTAGGCTATATACAGTCATATTATAGATAGAGAGACAGGAGAGAGACAGGGGGCTCGGCTATATACAGTCATATTATAGATAGAGAGACAGGAGAGAGAAAGGGGGCTAGGCAATATACAGTCATATTATAGATAGAGAGACAGGGGGCTCGGCTATATACAGTCATATTATAGATAGAGAGACAGGGGGGAGACAGGGGGCAAGGCTATTTACAGTCATATTAAAGATAGAGAGACAGGGGGCTAGGCTATTTACAGTCATTTAATAGATAGAGTGACGGGAGAGAGACAGGGGGGAGACAGGGGGCTAGGCTATATACAGCCATATAATAGATAGAGAGACAGGGGGCTAGAATATATACAGTCATATTATAGATAGAGAGACAGGGGCTAGGCTATATACAGTCATATTAATGATAGAGAGATAGGGGGGAGACAGTGGGCTAGGCTATATACAGTCATATTACAGATAGAGAGACAGGAGAGAGACAGGGGGCTCGGCTATATACAGTCATATTATAGATAGAGAGACAGGGGGAGACAGGGGCCTAGGCTATATACAGTCATATTATAGATAGAGAGACAGGAGAGAGACAGGGGGCTAGAATATATACAGTCATATTACAGATAGAGAGACAGGGGCTAGGCTATATACAGTCATATAATAGATAGAGAGACGGGAGAGAGACAGGGGGAGACAGGGGGGAGACAGGGGGCTAGGATATAAACAGTCATATTACAGATAGAGAGACAGGAGAGAGACAGGGGGCTAGGCTATATACAGTCATATTATAGATAGAGAGATAGGGGCTAGGCTATATACAGTCATATTATAGATAGAGAGACAGGAGAGAGACAGGGGGCTAGGCTATATACAGTCATATTACAGATAGAGAGACAGGAGAGAGACAGGGGGCTAGGCTATATACAGTCATATTATAGATAGAGAGACAGGGGAGACAGGGGGCTAGGCTATATACAGTCATATTACAGATAGAGAGACAGGGGCTAGGCTATATACAGTCATATTATAGATAGAGAGACAGGAGAGAGACAGGGGAGACAGGAGGCTAGGCTATGTACAGTCATATTAAAGATAGAGAGACAGGAGAGACAGGGGGCTAGGCCATACACAGTGAAAATATAGATAGAGAGACAGGAGAGAGACAGGGGGCTAGGCTATATACAGTCCTATTATAGCTAGAGAGATAGGGGGGAGACAGTGGGCTAGGCTAAATACAGTCATATTACAGATAGAGAGACAGGAGAGAGACAGGGGGCTCGGCTATATACAGTCATATTATAGATAGAGAGACAGGGGCTAGGCTATATACAGTCATATTATAGATAGAGAAACAGGGGCTAGGCTATATACAGTCATATTAATGATAGAGAGACAGGGGGCTAGGATATATACAGTCCTATTATAGATAGAGAGATAGGGGGGAGACAGTGGGCTAGGCTAAATACAGTCATATTACAGATAGAGAGACAGGAGAGAGACAGGGGGCTCGGCTATATACAGTCATATTATAGATAGAGAGACAGGGGGGAGACAGGGGGCTAGGCTATATACAGTCATATTATAGATAGAGAGACAGGAGAGAGACAGGGGGCTAGGCTATATACAGTCATATTACAGATAGAGAGACAGGGGGCTAGGCTATATACAGTCATATAATAGATAGAGAGACGGGAGAGAGACAGGGGGAGA
The DNA here is from genome assembly GCF_013265735.2 of Oncorhynchus mykiss. Classification (NCBI taxonomy): domain Eukaryota; kingdom Metazoa; phylum Chordata; class Actinopteri; order Salmoniformes; family Salmonidae; genus Oncorhynchus; species Oncorhynchus mykiss. The sequence continues at coordinate 32,155 of NW_023494163.1, forward strand.
CAGGGGGGAGACAGGGGGCTAGGCTATATACAGCCATATTACAGATAGAGAGACAGGGGGCTAGGATATAAACAGTCATATTATAGATAGAGAGACAGGGGCTAGGTTATATACAGTCATATTACAGATAGAGAGACAGGAGAGAGACAGGGGGCTAGGCTATATACAGTCATATTATAGATAGAGAGACAGGGGCTAGGCTATATACAGTCATATTATAGATAGAGAGACAGGAGAGAGACAGGGGAGACAGGAGGCTAGGCTATGCACAGTCATATTATAGATAGAGAGATAGGGGGGAGACAGTGGGCTAGGTTATATACAGTCATATTATAGATAGAGAGACAGGGGCTAGGTTATATACAGTCATATTACAGATAGAGAGACAGGAGAGAGACAGGGGGCTAGGCTATATACAGTCATATTATAGATAGAGAGACAGGGGCTAGGCTATATACAGTCATATTATAGATAGAGAGACAGGAGAGAGACAGGGGAGACAGGAGGCTAGGCTATATACAGTCATATTACAGATAGAGAGACAGGGGGCTAGACTGTATACAGTCATATTACAGATAGATTGACAGGAGAGAGACAGGAGGGAGACAGTGGGCTAGGCTATATACAGTCATAATATAGATAGAGAGACAGGAGGGAGACAGTGGGCTAGGGTATATACAGTCATATTACAGAAAGAGAGACAGGGGGCTAGGCTATATACAGTCATATTATAGATAGAGAGACAGGAGGGAGACAGGAGAGAGACAGGGGGCTAGGCTATATACAGTCATATTATAGATAGAGAGACAGGGGGGAGACAGTGGGCTAGGCTATATACAGTCATATTATTGATAGTGAGACAGGAGAGAGACAGGGGGCTAGGCTATATACAGTCATATTATAGATAGAGAGACAGGGGGCTAGGCTATATAGAGTCATATTACAGATAGAAAGACAGGAGAGAGACAGGAGGGAGACAGTGGGCTAGGCTATATACAGTCATATTACAGATAGAAAGACAGGAGAGAGACAGGAGGGAGACAGTGGGCTAGGCAATATACAGTCATATTATAGATAGAGAGACAAGGGGGAGACAGGAGAGAGACAGGGGAGTAGGCTATATACAGTCATATTATAGATAGAGAGACAGGAGGGAGACAGGAGAGAGACAGGGGGCTAGGCTATATACAGTCATATTATAGATAGAGAGACAGGGGGGAGACAGGAGGCTAGGCTATATACAGTCATATTACAGATAGAAAGACAGGAGAGAGACAGGAGGGAGACAGTGGGCTAGGCTATATACAGTCATATTATAGATAGAGAGACAGGGGGGAGACAGGAGAGAGACAGGGGAGTAGGCTATATACAGTCATATTATAGATAGAGAGACAGGAGGGAGACAGGAGAGAGACAGGGGAGTAGGCTATATACAGTCATATTATAGATAGAGAGACAGGGGGGAGATAGTGGGCTAGGCTATATACAGTCATATTATAGATAGAGAGATAGGGGGGAGACAGTGGGCTAGGTTATATACAGTCATATTATAGATAGAGAGACAGGGGCTAGGCTATATACAGTCATATTACAGATAGAGAGACAGGAGAGAGACAGGGGGCTAGGCTAAATACAGTCATATTATAGATAGAGAGACAGGGGCTAGGGTATATACAGTCATATTACAGATAGAGAGACAGGAGAGACAGGGGGCTAGGCTATATACAGTCATATTACAGATAGAGAGACAGGGGCTAGGCTATATACAGTCATATTATAGATAGAGACAGGAGAGAGACAGGGGAGACAGGAGGCAAGGCTATGTACAGTCATATTACAGATAGAGAGACATGAGAGAGACAGGGGGCTAGGCTATACACAGTCAAATTATAGATAGAGAGACAGGGGCTAGGGTATATACAGTCATATGACAGATAGAGAGACAGGAGAGACAGGGGGCTAGGCTATATACAGTCCTATTATAGATAGAGAGACAGGGGGCTAGGTTATATACAGTCATATTATAGATAGAGAGACAGGGGCTAGGGTATATACAGTCATATTACAGATAGAGAGACAGGAGAGACAGGGGGCTAGGCTATATACAGTCATATTACAGATAGAGAGACAGGGGCTAGGCTATATACAGTCAAATTATAGATAGAGAGACAGGAGAGAGACAGGGGAGACAGGAGGCTAGGCTATGTACAGTCATATTACAGATAGAGAGACAGGGGGCTAGGCTGTATACAGTCATATTACAGATAGATTGACAGGAGAGAGACAGGAGGGAGACAGTGGGCTAGGCTATATACAGTCATATTATAGATAGAGAGACAGGAGGGAGACAGTGGGCTAGGCTATATACAGTCATATTATAGATAGAGAGACAGGGGGGAGACAGTGGGCTAGGCTATATACAGTCATATTATAGATAGAGAGACAGGAGAGAGACAGGGGGCTAAGCTATATACAGTCATATTACAGATAGAGAGACAGGGGGCTCGGCTATATACAGTCATTTTATAGATAAAGAGACAGGAGGGAGACAGGAGAGAGACAGGGGGCTAGCTATATACAGTCATATTATAGATAGAGAGACAGGGGGAAGACAGTGGGCTAGGCTATATACAGTCATATTATAGATAAAGAGACAGAGGGGAGACAGGGGGCTAGGCTATATACAGTCATATTATAGATAGAGAGACAGGGGGCTAGGCTATATACAGTCATATTACAGATAGAGAGACAGGGGGGAGACAGGAGGCTAGGCTATATACAGTCATATTACAGATAGAAAGACAGGAGAGAGACAGGAGGGAGACAGTGGGCTAGGCTATATACAGTCATATTATAGATAGAGAGACAGGGGCTAGGCTATATACAGTCATATTATAGATAGAGAGACAGGAGAGACAGGGGGCTAGGCTATATACAGTCATATTACAGATAGAGAGACAGGGGCTAGGCTATATACAGTCATATTATAGATAGATTGACAGGAGAGAGACAGGGGAGACAGGAGGCTAGGCTATGTACAGTCATATTATAGATAGAGAGACAGGAGGGGGACAGTGGGCTAGGCTATATACAGTCATATTACAGATAGAGAGAACGGGGGCTAGACTGTATACAGTCATATTACAGATAGATTGACAGGAGAGAGACAGGAGGGAGACAGTGGGCTAGGCTATATACAGTCATATTATAGATAGAGAGACAGTGGGCTAGGGTATATACAGTCATATTACAGAAAGAGAGACAGGGGGCTAGGCTATATACAGTCATATTATAGATAGAGAGACAGGAGGGAGACAGGAGAGAGACAGGGGGCTAGGCTATATACAGTCATATTATAGATAGAGAGACAGGAGACTAGGCTATATACAGTCATATTACAGATAGAGAGACAGGAGGCTAGGATATATACAGTCATATTATAGATAGAGAGACAGGAGAGAGACAGGAGGCTAGGCTATATACAGTCATATTACAGATAGAGAGACAGGAGAGAGACAGGGGGCTAGGCTATATACAGTCATGTTATAGATAGAGAGACAGGAGAGAGACAGGGGGCTAGGCTATATACAGTCATATTATAGATAGAGAGACAGGAGGCTAGGCTATATACAGTCATATTATAGATAGAGAGACAGGAGAGAGACAGGGGGCTCGGCTATATACAGTCATATTATAGATAGAGAGACAGGAGAGAGAAAGGGGGCTAGGCAATATACAGTCATATTATAGATAGAGAGACAGGAGAGAGACAGGGGGCTCGGCTATATACAGTCATATTATAGATAGAGAGACGGGGGCTAGGCTATATACAGTCATATTATAGATAGAAAGACAGGAGAGAGACATGGGGCTAGGCTATATACAGTCGTATTATAGATAGAGAGACAGGAGAGAGACAGGGGGCTAGGCTATATACAGTCATATTACAGATAGAGAGACAGGAGGCTAGGCTATATACAGCCATATTATAGATAGAGAGACAGGAGGCTAGGCTATATACAGTCATATTATAGATAGAGAGACAGGAGAGAGACAGGGGGCTAGGCAATATACAGTCATATTACAGATAGAGAGACAGGGGGCTAGGCTATATACAGTCATTTATAGATAGAGAGACAGGGGGGAGACAGTGGGCTAGGCGATATACAGTCATATTATAGATAGAGAGACAGGAGAGAGACAGGGGGCTCGGCTATATACAGTCATATTACAGATAGAGAGACAGGAGGGAGACAGGAGAGAGACAGGGGAGTAGGCTATATACAGTCATATTATAGATAGAGAGACAGGGGGGAGATAGTGGGCTAGGCTATATACAGTCATATTATAGATAGAGAGATAGGGGGGAGACAGTGGGCTAGGTTATATACAGTCATATTATAGATAGAGAGACAGGGGCTAGGCTATATACAGTCATATTACAGATAGAGAGACAGGAGAGAGACAGGGGGCTAGGCTATATACAGTCATATTATAGATAGAGAGACAGGGGCTAGGGTATATACAGTCATATTACAGATAGAGAGACAGGAGAGACAGGGGGCTAGGCTATATACAGTCATATTACAGATAGAGAGACAGGGGCTAGGCTATATACAGTCATATTATAGATAGAGAGACAGGAGAGAGACAGGGGAGACAGGAGGCAAGGCTATGTACAGTCATATTACAGATAGAGAGACATGAGAGAGACAGGGGGCTAGGCTATACACAGTCAAATTATAGATAGAGAGACAGGGGCTAGGGTATATACAGTCATATGACAGATAGAGAGACAGGAGAGACAGGGGGCTAGGCTATATACAGTCCTATTATAGATAGAGAGACAGGGGGCTAGGTTATATACAGTCATATTATAGATAGAGAGACAGGGGCTAGGGTATATACAGTCATATTACAGATAGAGAGACAGGAGAGACAGGGGGCTAGGCTATATACAGTCATATTACAGATAGAGAGACAGGGGCTAGGCTATATACAGTCAAATTATAGATAGAGAGACAGGAGAGAGACAGGGGAGACAGGAGGCTAGGCTATGTACAGTCATATTACAGATAGAGAGACAGGGGGCTAGGCTGTATACAGTCATATTACAGATAGATTGACAGGAGAGAGACAGGAGGGAGACAGTGGGCTAGGCTATATACAGTCATATTATAGATAGAGAGACAGGAGGGAGACAGTGGGCTAGGCTATATACAGTCATATTATAGATAGAGAGACAGGGGGGAGACAGTGGGCTAGGCTATATACAGTCATATTATAGATAGAGAGACAGGAGAGAGACAGGGGGCTAAGCTATATACAGTCATATTACAGATAGAGAGACAGGGGGCTCGGCTATATACAGTCATTTTATAGATAAAGAGACAGGAGGGAGACAGGAGAGAGACAGGGGGCTAGCTATATACAGTCATATTATAGATAGAGAGACAGGGGGAAGACAGAGGCTTGGCTATATACAGTCATATTATAGATAAAGAGACAGAGGGGAGACAGGGGGCTAGGCTATATACAGTCATATTATAGATAGAGAGACAGGGGGCTAGGCTATATACAGTCATATTACAGATAGAGAGACAGGGGGGAGACAGGAGGCTAGGCTATATACAGTCATATTACAGATAGAAAGACAGGAGAGAGACAGGAGGGAGACAGTGGGCTAGGCTATATACAGTCATATTATAGATAGAGAGACAGGGGCTAGGCTATATACAGTCATATTATAGATAGAGAGACAGGAGAGACAGGGGGCTAGGCTATATACAGTCATATTACAGATAGAGAGACAGGGGCTAGGCTATATACAGTCATATTATAGATAGATTGACAGGAGAGAGACAGGGGAGACAGGAGGCTAGGCTATGTACAGTCATATTATAGATAGAGAGACAGGAGGGGGACAGTGGGCTAGGCTATATACAGTCATATTACAGATAGAGAGACAGGGGGCTAGACTGTATACAGTCATATTACAGATAGATTGACAGGAGAGAGACAGGAGGGAGACAGTGGGCTAGGCTATATACAGTCATATTATAGATAGAGAGACAGTGGGCTAGGGTATATACAGTCATATTACAGAAAGAGAGACAGGGGGCTAGGCTATATACAGTCATATTATAGATAGAGAGACAGGAGGGAGACAGGAGAGAGACAGGGGGCTAGGCTATATACAGTCATATTATAGATAGAGAGACAGGAGACTAGGCTATATACAGTCATATTACAGATAGAGAGACAGGAGGCTAGGATATATACAGTCATATTATAGATAGAGAGACAGGAGAGAGACAGGAGGCTAGGCTATATACAGTCATATTACAGATAGAGAGACAGGAGAGAGACAGGGGGCTAGGCTATATACAGTCATATTATAGATAGAGAGACAGGAGAGAGACAGGGGGCTAGGCTATATACAGTCCTATTATAGCTAGAGAGATAGGGGGGAGACAGTGGGCTAGGCTATATACAGTCATATTATAGATAGAGAAACAGGGGCTAGGCTATATACAGTCATATTAATGATAGAGAGACAGGGGGCTAGGATATATACAGTCCTATTATAGATAGAGAGATAGGGGGGAGACAGTGGGCTAGGCTATATACAGTCATATTACAGATAGAGAGACAGGAGAGAGACAGGGGGCTCGGCTATATACAGTCATATTATAGATAGAGAGATAGGGGGGAGACAGTGGGCTAGGCTATATACAGTCATATTATAGATAGAGAGACAGGAGAGAGACAGGGGGCTAGGCTATATACAGTCATATTACGGATAGAGAGACAGGGGGCTAGGCTATATACAGTCATATAATAGATAGAGAGACGGGAGAGAGACAGGGGGAGACAGGGGGGAGACAGGGGGCTAGGCTATATACAGCCATATTACAGATAGAGAGACAGGGGGCTAGGATATAAACAGTCATATTACAGATAGAGAGACAGGAGAGAGACAGGGGGCTAGGCTATATACAGTCATATTATAGATAGAGAGATAGGGGGGAGACAGTGGGCTAGGTTATATACAGTCATATTATAGATAGAGAGACAGGGGCTAGGTTATATACAGTCATATTACAGATAGAGAGACAGGAGAGAGACAGGGGGCTAGGCTATATACAGTCATATTATAGATAGAGAGACAGGGGCTAGGCTATATACAGTCATATTATAGATAGAGAGACAGGAGAGAGACAGGGGAGACAGGAGGCTAGGCTATGTACAGTCATATTATAGATAGAGTGACAGGAGGGGGACAGTGGGCTAGGCTATATACAGTCATATTACAGATAGAGAGACAGGGGGCTAGACTGTATACAGTCATATTACAGATAGATTGACAGGAGAGAGACAGGAGGGAGACAGTGGGCTAGGCTATATACAGTCATATTATAGATAGAGAGACAGGAGGGAGACAGTGGGCTAGGGTATATACAGTCATATTACAGAAAGAGAGACAGGGGGCTAGGCTATATACAGTCATATTATAGATAGAGAGACAGGGGGGAGACAGTGGGCTAGGCTATATACAGTCATATTATTGATAGTGAGACAGGAGAGAGACAGGGGGCTAGGCTATATACAGTCATATTATAGATAGAGAGACAGGGGGGAGACAGTGGGCTAGGCGATATACAGTCATATTATAGATAGAGAGACAGGAGAGAGACAGGGGGCTCGGCTATATACAGTCATATTACAGATAGAGAGACAGGGGGCTAGACTGTATACAGTCATATTACAGATAGATTGACAGGAGAGAGACAGGAGGGAGACAGTGGGCTAGGCTATATACAGTCATATTATAGATAGAGAGACAGGAGGGAGACAGTGGGCTAGGGTATATACAGTCATATTACAGAAAGAGAGACAGGGGGCTAGGCTATATACAGTCATATTATAGATAGAGAGACAGGGGGGAGACAGTGGGCTAGGCTATATACAGTCATATTATTGATAGTGAGACAGGAGAGAGACAGGGGGCTAGGCTATATACAGTCATATTATAGATAGAGAGACAGGGGGGAGACAGTGGGCTAGGCGATATACAGTCATATTATAGATAGAGAGACAGGAGAGAGACAGGGGGCTCGGCTATATACAGTCATATTACAGATAGAGAGACAGGGGGCTAGACTGTATACAGTCATATTACAGATAGATTGACAGGAGAGAGACAGGAGGGAGACAGTGGGCTAGGCTATATACAGTCATATTATAGATAGAGAGACAGGAGGGAGACAGTGGGCTAGGGTATATACAGTCATATTACAGAAAGAGAGACAGGGGGCTAGGCTATATACAGTCATATTATAGATAGAGAGACAGGAGGGAGACAGGAGAGAGACAGGGGGCTAGGCTATATACAGTCATATTATAAATAGAGAGACAGGAGACTAGGCTATATACAGTCATATTACAGATAGAGAGACAGGAGGCTAGGATATATACAGTCATATTATAGATAGAGAGACAGGAGAGAGACAGGAGGCTAGGCTATATACAGTCATATTATAGATAGAGAGACAGGAGAGAGACAGGGGGCTCGGCTATATACAGTCATATTATAGATAGAGAGACAGGAGAGAGAAAGGGGGCTAGGCAATATACAGTCATATTATAGATAGAGAGACAGGAGAGAGACAGGGGGCTCGGCTATATACAGTCGTATTATAGATAGAGAGACGGGGGCTAGGCTATATACAGTCATATTATAGATAGAAAGACAGGAGAGAGACATGGGGCTAGGCTATATACAGTCGTATTATAGATAGAGAGACAGGAGAGAGACAGGGGGCTCGGCTATATAAAGTCATATTATAGATAGAGAGACAGGAGAGAGACAGGGGGCTAGGCAATATACAGTCATATTATAGATACAGAGACAGGAGAGAGACAGGGGGCTAGGCTATATACAGTCATATTACAGATAGAGAGACAGGAGGCTAGGCTATATACAGCCATATTATAGATAGAGAGACAGGAGGCTAGGCTATATACAGTAATATTATAGATAGAGAGACAGGAGAGAGACAGGGGGCTAGGCAATATACAGTCATATTACAGATAGAGAGACAGGGGGCTAGGCTATATACAGTCATTTATAGATAGAGAGACAGGGGGGAGACAGTGGGCTAGGCGATATACAGTCATATTATAGATAGAGAGACAGGAGAGAGACAGGGGGCTCGGCTATATACAGTCATATTATAGATAGAGAGAAAGGGGGGAGACAGGGGGCAAGGCTATTTACAGTCATATTAAAGATAGAGAGACAGGGGGCTAGGCTAGTTACAGTCATTTAATAGATAGAGTGACGGGAGAGAGACAGGGGGAGACAGGGGGGAGACAGGTGGCTAGGCTATATACAGTCATATTACAGATAGAGAGACCAGGGGCTCGGCTATATACAGTCATATTATAGATAGAGAGACAGGGGGGAGACAGGGGGCTAGGCTATATACAGTCATATTATAGATAGAGAGACAGGAGAGAGACAGGGGGCTAGGCTATATACAGCCATATTACAGATAGAGAGACGGGAGAGAGACAGGGGGGAGACAGGGGGCTAGGCTATATACAGCCATATAATAGATAGAGAGACAGGGGGCTAGAATATATACAGTCATATTATAGATAGAGAGACAGGGGCTAGGCTATATACAGTCATATTAATGATAGAGAGATAGGGGGGAGACAGTGGGCTAGGCTATATACAGTCATATTACAGATAGAGAGACAGGAGAGAGACAGGGGGCTCGGCTATATACAGTCATATTATAGATAGAGAGACAGGGGGAGACAGGGGCCTAGGCTATATACAGTCATATTATAGATAGAGAGACAGGAGAGAGACAGGGGGCTCGGCTATATACAGTCATATAATAGATAGAGAGACGGGAGAGAGACAGGGGGAGACAGGGGGGAGACAGGGGGCTAGGATATAAACAGTCATATTACAGATAGAGAGACAGGAGAGAGACAGGGGGCTAGGCTATATACAGTCATATTATAGATAGAGAGATAGGGGCTAGGCTATATACAGTAATATTATAGATAGAGAGACAGGAGAGAGACAGGGGGCTAGGCTATATACAGTCATATTACAGATAGAGAGACAGGAGAGAGACAGGGGGCTAGGCTATATACAGTCATATTATAGATAGAGAGACAGGGGAGACAGGGGGCTAGGCTATATACAGTCATATTACAGATAGAGAGACAGGGGCTAGGCTATATACAGTCATATTATAGATAGAGAGACAGGAGAGAGACAGGGGAGACAGGAGGCTAGGCTATGTACAGTCATATTAAAGATAGAGAGACAGGAGAGACAGGGGGCTAGGCTATACACAGTGAAAATATAGATAGAGAGACAGGAGAGAGACAGGGGGCTAGGCTATATACAGTCCTATTATAGCTAGAGAGATAGGGGGGAGACAGTGGGCTAGGCTATATACAGTCATATTATAGATAGAGAAACAGGGGCTAGGCTATATACAGTCATATTAATGATAGAGAGACAGGGGGCTAGGATATATACAGTCCTATTATAGATAGAGAGATAGGGGGGAGACAGTGGGCTAGGCTATATACAGTCATATTACAGATAGAGAGACAGGAGAGAGACAGGGGGCTCGGCTATATACAGTCATATTATAGATAGAGAGATAGGGGGGAGACAGTGGGCTAGGCTATATACAGTCATATTATAGATAGAGAGACAGGAGAGAGACAGGGGCTAGGCTATATACAGTCATATTACGGATAGAGAGACAGGGGGCTAGGCTATATACAGTCATATAATAGATAGAGAGACGGGAGAGAGACAGGGGGAGACAGGGGGGAGACAGGGGGCTAGGCTATATACAGCCATATTACAGATAGAGAGACAGGGGGCTAGGATATAAACAGTCATATTACAGATAGAGAGACAGGAGAGAGACAGGGGGCTAGGCTATATACAGTCATATTATAGATAGAGAGATAGGGGGGAGACAGTGGGCTAGGTTATATACAGTCATATTATAGATAGAGAGACAGGGGCTAGGTTATATACAGTCATATTACAGATAGAGAGACAGGAGAGAGACAGGGGGCTAGGCTATATACAGTCATATTATAGATAGAGAGACAGGGGCTAGGCTATATACAGTCATATTATAGATAGAGAGACAGGAGAGAGACAGGGGAGACAGGAGGCTAGGCTATGTACAGTCATATTATAGATAGAGTGACAGGAGGGGGACAGTGGGCTAGGCTATATACAGTCATATTACAGATAGAGAGACAGGGGGCTAGACTGTATACAGTCATATTACAGATAGATTGACAGGAGAGAGACAGGAGGGAGACAGTGGGCTAGGCTATATACAGTCATATTATAGATAGAGAGACAGGAGGGAGACAGTGGGCTAGGGTATATACAGTCATATTACAGAAAGAGAGACAGGGGGCTAGGCTATATACAGTCATATTATAGATAGAGAGACAGGGGGGAGACAGTGGGCTAGGCTATATACAGTCATATTATTGATAGTGAGACAGGAGAGAGACAGGGGCTAGGCTATATACAGTCATATTATAGATAGAGAGACAGGGGGCTAGGCTATATAGAGTCATATTACAGATAGAAAGACAGGAGAGAGACAGGAGGGAGACAGTGGGCTAGGCTATATACAGTCATATTACAGATAGAAAGACAGGAGAGAGACAGGAGGGAGACAGTGGGCTAGGCAATATACAGTCATATTATAGATAGAGAGACAGGGGGGAGACAGGAGAGAGACAGGGGAGTAGGCTATATACAGTCATATTATAGATAGAGAGACAGGGGGGAGACAGTGGGCTAGGCTATATACAGTCATATTATAGATAGAGAGACAGGGGGGAGACAGGAGAGAGACAGGGGAGTAGGCTATATACAGTCATATTATAGATAGAGAGACAGGAGGGAGACAGGAGAGAGGACAGGGGAGTAGGCTATATACAGTCATATTATAGATAGAGAGACAGGGGGGAGACAGTGGGCTAGGCTATATACAGTCATATTATTGATAGTGAGACAGGAGAGAGACAGGGGGCTAGGCTATATACAGTCATATTATAGATAGAGAGACAGGGGGCTAGGCTATATAGAGTCATATTACAGATAGAAAGACAGGAGAGAGACAGGAGGGAGACAGTGGGCTAGGCTATATACAGTCATATTACAGATAGAAAGACAGGAGAGAGACAGGAGGGAGACAGTGGGCTAGGCAATATACAGTCATATTATAGATAGAGAGACAGGGGGGAGACAGGAGAGAGACAGGGGAGTAGGCTATATACAGTCATATTATAGATAGAGAGACAGGAGGGAGACAGGAGAGAGACAGGGGGCTAGGCTATATACAGTCATATTATAGATAGAGAGACAGGGGGGAGACAGGAGGCTAGGCTATATACAGTCATATTACAGATAGAAAGACAGGAGAGAGACAGGAGGGAGACAGTGGGCTAGGCTATATACAGTCATATTATAGATAGAGAGACAGGGGGGGAGACAGGAGGCTAGGCTATATACAGTCATATTACAGATAGAAAGACAGGAGAGAGACAGGAGGGAGACAGTGGGCTAGGCTATATACAGTCATATTATAGATAGAGAGACAGGGGGAGACAGGAGAGAGACAGGGGAGTAGGCTATATACAGTCATATTATAGATAGAGAGACAGGGGGGAGATAGTGGGCTAGGCTATATACAGTCATATTATAGATAGAGAGACAGGGGCTAGGCTATATACAGTCATATTACAGATAGAGAGACAGGAGAGAGACAGGGGGCTAGGCTATATACAGTCATATTATAGATAGAGAGACAGGGGCTAGGGTATATACAGTCATATTACAGATAGAGAGACAGGAGAGACAGGGGGCTAGGCTATATACAGTCATATTACAGATAGAGAGACAGGGGCTAGGCTATATACAGTCATATTATAGATAGAGAGACAGGAGAGAGACAGGGGAGACAGGAGGCAAGGCTATGTACAGTCATATTACAGATAGAGAGACATGAGAGAGACAGGGGGCTAGGCTATACACAGTCAAATTATAGATAGAGAGACAGGGGCTAGGGTATATACAGTCATATGACAGATAGAGAGACAGGAGAGACAGGGGGCTAGGCTATATACAGTCATATTATAGATAGAGAGACAGGGGCTAGGCTATATACAGTCAAATTATAGATAGAGAGACAGGAGAGAGACAGGGGAGACAGGAGGCTAGGCTATGTACAGTCATATTATAGATAGAGAGACAGGGGGGAGACAGTGGGCTAGGCTATATACAGTCATATTACAGATAGAGAGACAGGGGGCTAGGCTGTATACAGTCATATTACAGATAGATTGGCAGGAGAGAGACAGGAGGGAGACAGTGGGCTAGGCTATATACAGTCATATTATAGATAGAGAGACAGGGGGGAGACAGTGGGCTAGGCTATATACAGTCATATTATTGATAGTGAGACAGGAGAGAGACAGGGGGGCTAGGCTATATACAGTCATATTATAGATAGAGAGACAGGAGAGAGACAGGGGGCTAGGCTATATAGAGTCATATTACAGATAGAAAGACAGGAGAGAGACAGGAGGGAGACAGTGGGCTAGGCTATATACAGTCATATTACAGATAGAAAGACAGGAGAGAGACAGGAGGGAGACAGTGGGCTAGGCAATATACAGTCATATTATAGATAGAGAGACAGGGGGGAGACAGGAGAGAGACAGGGGAGTAGGCTATATACAGTCATATTATAGATAGAGAGACAGGGGGGAGATAGTGGGCTAGGCTATATACAGTCATATTATAGATAGAGAGACAGGAGGGAGACAGGAGAGAGACAGGGGAGTAGGCTATATACAGTCATATTATAGATAGAGAGACAGGGGGAGATAGTGGGCTAGGCTATATACAGTCATATTATAGATAGAGAGACAGGGGGCTAGGCTATATACAGTCATATTATAGATAGAGAGACAGGGGGCTAGGCTATATACAGTCATATTACAGATAGAGAGACAGGGGGGAGACAGGAGGCTAGGCTATATACAGTCATATTATAGATAGAGAGACAGGGGGCTAGGCTATATACAGTCATATTATAGATAGAGAGACAGGGGGCTAGGCTATATACAGTCATTTTATAGATAAAGAGACAGGAGGGAGACAGGAGAGAGACAGGGGGCTAGGCTATATACAGTCATATTATAGATAGAGAGACAGGGGGCTAGGCTATATACAGTCATATTATAGATAGAGAGACAGGGGGCTAGGCTATATACAGTCATATTACAGATAGAGAGACAGGGGGGAGACAGGAGGCTAGGCTATATACAGTCATATTACAGATAGAAAGACAGGAGAGAGACAGGAGGGAGACAGTGGGCTAGGCTATATACAGTCATATTATAGATAGAGAGACAGGGGGGAGACAGGAGGCTAGGCTATATACAGTCATATTATAGATAGAGAGACAGGAGGGAGGACAGTGGGCTAGGTATATACAGTCATATTACAGAAAGAGAGACAGGTTGCTAGGCTATATACAGTCATATTATAGATGGAGAGACAGGGGGAGACAGTGGGCTAGGCTATATACAGTCATATTATAGATAGAGAGACAGGAGAGAGACAGGGGGCTAGGCTATATACAGTCATCTTATAGATAGAGAGACAGGAGAGAGACAGTGTGGAGACAGGAGAGAGACAGGGGAGACAGGGGCTAGGCTATATACAGTCATATTATAGATAGAGACACAGGGGGAGACAGTGTGGAGACAGGAGAGAGACAGGGGGCTAGGCTATATACAGTAATATTATAGATAGAGAGACATGTGGGAGACAGTGGGCTAGGCTATATACAGTCATATTATAGATAGAGAGACAGGGGGAGACAGGGGTCTAGGCTATATACAGTCATATTATAGACAAAGAGACAGGGGGGAGACAGTGGGCTAGGTTATATACAGTCATATTATAGATACGAGAGACAGGAGGGAGAAAGGGGGCTAGGCCATATACAGTCATATTATAGATACGAGAGACAGGAGGGAGACAGGGGGCTAGGCTATATACGGTCATATTATAGATAGAGAGACAGGGGGGAGACAGTGTGGAGAGACAGGAGAGAGACAGGGGCGAGACAGGGAGCT
This sequence comes from Oncorhynchus mykiss, assembly GCF_013265735.2. Classification (NCBI taxonomy): domain Eukaryota; kingdom Metazoa; phylum Chordata; class Actinopteri; order Salmoniformes; family Salmonidae; genus Oncorhynchus; species Oncorhynchus mykiss. The sequence continues at coordinate 47,383 of NW_023494163.1, forward strand.
AGGCTATATACAGTCATATTATAGATAGCGAGACAGGGGGAGACAGTGTGGAGACAGGAGAGAGACAGGGGGGAGACAGGGGGCTAGGCTATATACAGTAATATTATAGATAGAGAAACAGGGGGCTAGGCTATATACAGTCATATTATAGATAGAGAGACAGGTGGGAGACAGGGGGCTAGGCTATATACAGTCATATTATAGATAGAGAGACAGGGGGAGACAGGGGGCTAGGCTATATACAGTCATATTATAGATAGAGAGACAGGGGGAGACAGGGGGCTAGGCTATATACAGTCATATTATAGATAGAGAGACAGGGGGCTAGGATATATACAGTCATATTATAGATAGAGAGACAGGGGGGAGACAGGGGGCTAGGCTACATACAGTCATATTATAGATAGAGAGACAGGGGGCTAGGATATATACAGTCATATTATAGATAGAGAGACAGGGGGAGACATTGTGGAGACAGGAGAGACAGGGGGGAGACAGGGGGCTAGGCTACATACAGTCATATTATAGATAGAGAGACAGGGGGAGACAGGGGGCTAGGCTACATACAGTCATATTATAGATAGAGAGACAGGAGAGAGACAGGAGGCTAGGCTATATACAGTCATATTATAGATAGAGAGACAGGAGAGAGACAGGGGGGAGACAGGGGGCTAGGCTATATACAGTCATATTATAGAAAGAGAGACAGGATAGAGACAGGGGGCTAGGCTATATACAGTCATATTATAGATAGAGAAACAGGAGAGAGACAGGAGGCTAGGCTATATACAGTCATATTATAGATAGAGAGACAGGAGAGAGACAGGGGGAGACAGGGGCTAGGCTATATACAGTCATATTATAGAAAGAGAGACAGGATAGAGACAGGGGGCTAGGTTATATACAGTCATATTATAGATAGAGAGACAGGGGGGAGCCAGGGGCTAGGTTACATAAAGTCATATTATAGATAGAGACAGGGGGGAGACAGGGGGCTAGGATACATATATACAGTCACATTATAGATAGAGAGACAGGATATATACAGCCATATTATAGATAGAGAGACAGGAGAGAGACAGGGGGGAGACAGGGGGCTAGGCTATATACAGTCATATTATAGAAAGAGATACAGGGGGAGACAGGGGGCTAGGATATATACAGTCATATTATAGAAAGAGATACAGGGGGCTAGGCAAAATATAGTCATATTATAGAAAGAGAGACATGGGGGAGACAGGGGGCTAGGCTATATACAGTGTCACGTTCTGACCATAGTTCTTTTGTGTTTTCTTTGTTTTAGTGTTGGTCAGGAAGTGAGCTGAGTGGGCATTCTATGTTGTGTGTTTAGTTTTCCCGTTTCTATGTTTGGCCTGATATCGTTCTCAATCAAAGGCAGGTGTTAGTCATGGTCTCTGATTGGGAACCATATTTAGGTAGCCTGTTTTGTGTTTGGGTTTTGTGGGTGGTTGTCTGCACCAGACAGAACTGTTTCGGTTTTTCCCCCACATTTGTTGTTTTGTATTTTGTAGTGTTCACGTTTACCGTCTTTATTAAACATGATGAACACTAACCACGCTGCGCTTTGGTCCTCTCCTTCGTCCACAGAAGAAAGCCGTTACAGAACCACCCACCAACCAAGGACCAAGCGGCGTGGTAACAGGCAGCAGCAGGAGAGGCAGCGATATCAGGACTCCTGGACATGGGAGTATGTTTTGAACGGCAAGGGTTGCTACACATGGGAGGAGATCCTGACTGGAAGGGATCACCTGCCATGGGAACAGGTGGAGGCAGCTAGGAGAGCAGAGGCAGCCGGAGAGAGGAGCCAGCGATATGTGGGAACACGGCTGGCAAGGAAGCCCGAGAGGCAGCCTCCAAAAATGTTATTGAGGGAGGGGCACAGGGAGAGTGTGGCAGAGTCAGGAGTCAGACCTGAGCCAATTCCCCCTGTTTACCGTAAGGAGCCAAGGAGGAAACCAGAACCAGAGCCGGTGTTGGAGGTGAGCGAAGCAGAGGCGGTGAAGGAGTAAATGGGGAAATTAGAGGAGAGAGTTATGAGGGAGGTGCTGTGTTGGTGCATGAGGCACGACATCCGCCGGACGGAGCGTGTCTGGGATTTGATGGCACCTGGGTCAGCTCTCCATACTCGTCCTGAGGTGCGTGCAAGTCATCTGGTGAAGACTGTGCCAGCCTCACCAGGCCTCCTGTGCACCTCCCTAGCCCTGCACATCCTGTGCCAGCTCACCGCTACAGTGCTCCTAGCAGTGCTAACTGTGGCGGGCGTTGTACTGGTCAGGCACCGTGTTATGCGGTGGAACGCACGGTGTCCCCCAGTACGCGTGCTTAGCCTGGTGCGCTACATCCCAGCTCCCCCACATCTGCGGGGCTATGGTGAAGATCCAGCCAGGGCGGATGGTGCCAGCCCTGCTCTCAACATCTCCAGTACGCCTTCACGGTCCGGTCCATCCAGTGCTACCTCCACGCACCAGCCCTCCGATGGCAGCCCCCCGCACCAGGTTGTCTCTCCGTCCTTTGTCTACAGGTGCTCCCGCCTGTCCAGCGCTGCTAGAACCTTCCTCCTCTCCAGCGCTGCCGGATTCTCCCGTCTCTCCAGAGCTGCTAGAACCTTCCTCCTCTCCAGCGCCGCCAGATTCTCCCGTCTCTCCAGAGCTGCTAGAGTCTCCTGTCTCTCCAGAGCTGCTAGAGTCTCCCGTCTCTCCAGAGCTGCTAGAGTCTCCCGTCTCTCCAGAGCTGCTAGAGTCTCCCGCCTGTCCAGAGCTGCTAGTCTCCCGCTTGTCCAGAGCTGCAAGAGTCTCCCGCCTGTCCAGAGCTGCCAGAGTCTCCCGCCTGTCCAGAGCTGCCAGAGTCTCCCGCCTGTCCAGAGCTGCCAGAGTCTCCCGCCTGTCCAGAGCTGCTAGAGTCTCCCGCCTGTCCAGAGCTGCTAGAGTCTCCAGCCTGTCCAGAGCTGCTAGAGTCTCCCGCCTGTCCAGAGCTGCTAGAGTCTCCCGCCTGTCCAGAGCTGCTAGTCTCCCGCCTGTCCAGAGCTGCTAGAGTCTCCCGCCTGTCCAGAGCTGCTAGAGTCTCCCGCCTGTCCAGAGCTGCTAGAGTCTCCCGCCTGTCCAGAGCTGCTAGAGTCTCCCGCCTGTCCAGAGCTGCTAGAGTCTCCCGCCTGTCCAGAGCTGCTAGAGTCTCCCGCCTGTCAAGAGCTGCTAGAGTCTCCCGCCTGTCAAGAGCTGCTAGAGTCTCCCGCCTCTCCAGAGCTGCTAGAGTCTCCCGCCTGTCCAGAGCTGCTAGAGCCGCCAGTCTGCCCTGAGCTGCTAGAGCCGCCAGTCTGTCCTGAGCTGCTAGAGCCGCCAGTCTGTCCTGAGCCGTCAGTCAGCCAGGAGCTGGGAGAGCCGTCAGTCAGCCAGGAGCTGCCAGAGCCGTCAGTCAGCCAGGAGCTGCCAGAGCCGTCAGTCAGCCAGGAGCTGCCAGAGCCACCAGCCAGCCAGGAGCTGCCATAGCCGTCAGCCAGTCATGAGCTACCCTTCAGTCCTGAGCTACCCTTCAATCCTGAGCTACCCTTCAATCCCGAGCTGCCCCTCAGTCCCGAGCTGCCCCCTCAGTCCAGTGGGGCCCTTTAGTAGGGTTGCCAGTCCAAGGTCGGTGGCAAGGGTCGCCGTTCCTGGGAGGACACTAAAGCGGACAAAGACTATGGTGGAGTGGGGTCCACGTCCTGCGCCAGAGCCGCCACCGCGGACAGATGCCCACCCAGATATGTTCAGGTTTATGTTGAAGGGAGAGGAGAGAGAGGGGGCTAGGCTATATACAGTCATATTATAGATAGAGAGACATGGGGGAGACAGGGGGCTAGGCTATATACAGTCATATTATAGATAGAGAGACAGGGGAGACAGGGGGCTAGGCTATATACAGTCAAATTATAGATAGAGAGACAGGGGGGAGACAGGGGGCTAGGCTATACAGTCATATTATAGATAGAGAGACAGGAGGGAGACAGGGGGCTAGGCTATATACAGGAGTATTATAGATAGAGAGACAGAGGGAGACAGTGTGGAGACAGGAGAGAGACAAGGGGCTAGGCTATATACAGTCAAATTATAGATAGAGAGACAGGGGGAGACAGGGGGCTAGGCTATATACAGTCATATTATAGATAGAGAGACAGGAGGGAGACAGGGGGCTAGGCTATATACAGGAGTATTATAGATAGAGAGACAGAGGGAGACAGTGTGGAGACAGGAGAGAGAAAGGGCCTAGGCTATATACAGTCATATATAGATAGAGAGACAGAGGGAGACAGTGTGGAGACAGGAGAGAGACAAGGGGCTAGGCTATATACAGTCAAATTATAGATAGAGAGACAGGGGGCTAGGCTATATACAGTCATATTATAGATAGAGAGACAGGAGGGCGACAGGGGGCTAGGCTATATACAGGAGTATTATAGATAGAGAGACAGAGGGAGACAGTGTGGAGACAGGAGAGAGAAAGGGGCCTAGGCTATATACAGTCATATTATAGATAGAGAGACAGAGGGAGACAGTGTGGAGACAGGAGAGAGAAAGTGGCTAGGCTATATACAGTCATATTATAGATAGAGAGACAGGAGAGAGACAGGGGGCTAGGCTATACACAGTCATATTATAGATAGATAGACAGGATAGAGACAGGGGGCTAGGATATACACAGTCATATTATAGATAGAGAGACAGGGGGGAGACAGGGGGCTAGGCTATACACACTCATATTATAGATAGATAGACAGGATAGAGACAGGGGGCTAGGATGTACACAGTCATATTATAGACTGAGAGACAGGGGGCTAGGCTATATACAGTCATATTATAGATAGAGAGGCAGGAGAGAGACAGGGGGCTAGGCTATATACAGTCATATTATATATAGAGAGACAGGATAGAGAGAGGGGGCTAGGCTATATACAGTCATATTATAGATAGAGAGACAGGGGGCTAGGCTATTTACAGTCATATTATAGATAGAGAGACAGGGGGCTAGGCTATATACAGTCATATTATAGATAGAGAGACAGGGGACTAGGCCATATACAGTCATATTGTAGAAAATGAGTCAGGGGGGAGACAGGGGGCTAGGCTATATACAGTCATTTTATAGAAAGAGAGACAGGGGGGCTAGGCTATATACGGTCATATTATAGATAGAGAGACAGGAGACTAGGATATACACAGTCATATTATCGATAAAGAGACAGGGGGAGACAGGGGGCTAGGCTATACACAGTCATATTATAGATAGAGAGACAGGGGGAGACAGGGAGCTAGGCTATACACAGTCATATTATAGATAGAGAGACAGGGGGGAGACAGGGGGCTAGGCTATACACAGTCATATTATAGATAGAGAGACAGGGGGGAGACAGGGGGCTAGGCTTATACACAGTCAAATTATAGATAGAGAGGCAGGAGAGAGACAGGGGGCTAGGCTATATACAGTCATATTCTATATAGAGAGACAGGATAGAGACAGGGGGCTAGGATGTACACAGTCATATTATAGACTGAGAGACAGGGGCTAGGCTATATACAGTCATATTATAGATAGAGAGGCAGGAGAGAGACAGGGGGCTAGGCTATATACAGTCATATTCTATATAGAGAGACAGGATAGAGAGAGGGGGGCTAGGCTATATACAGTCATATTATAGATAGAGAGACAGGGGGCTAGGCTATTTACAGTCATATTATAGATAGAGAGACAGGGGGCTAGGCTATATACAGTCATATTATAGAGAGAGAGACAGGGGGCTAGGCCATATACAGTCATATTGTAGAAAATGAGTCAGGGGGGAGACAGGGGGCTAGGCTATATACAGTCATTTATAGAAAGAGAGACAGGGGGCTAGGCTATACACAGTCATATTATAGATAGAGAGACAGGGGGAGACAGGGAGCTAGGCTATACACAGTCATATTATAGATAGAGAGACAGGGGGAGACAGGGGCTAGGCTATACACAGTCATATTATAGATAGAGAGACAGGGGGGAGACAGGGGGCTAGGCTATACACAGTCAAATTATAGATAGAGAGACAGGGGGCTAGGCTATATACAGTCATATTATAGATAGAGAGACAGGGGGAGACAGGGGCTAGGTTATATACAGTCATATTATAGATAGAGAGACAGGAGGCTAGGCTATATACAGTCATATTATAGATAGAGAGACAGAGGGAGACAGTGTGGAGACAGGAGGAGAGACAGGGGGCTAAGCTATATACAGTCATATTATAGATAGATAGACAGGATAGAGACAGGGGGCTAGGATATACACAGTCATATTATAGATAGAGAGACAGGGGGGACAGGGGGCTAGGCTAAACACACTCATATTATAGATAGACAGGATAGACAGGCTACAGGATAGAGACAGGGGGCTAGGATATACACAGTCATATTATAGATAGAGAGACAGGGGGGAGACAGGGGGCTAGGCTAAAACACACTCATATTATAGATAGATAGACAGGATAGAGACAGGGGGATAGGCTATACACAGTCATATTATAGATAGAGACAGGGTCTAGGATATAAACAGGTCATATTATAGATAGAGAGACAGGGGGAGACAGGGGCTAGGCTATATACAGTCATATTATAGATAGAGAGACAGGGGGAGACAGGGGGCTAGGCTATACACAGTCATATTATAGATAGAGAGACAGGGGGAGACAGGGGGCTAGGCTATACACAGTCATATATAGATAGAGAAGACAGGGGGAGACAGGGGCTACGGCTATACACAGTCATATTATAGATAGAGAGAGACAGGGGGGAGACAGGGGGCTAGGCTATACACAGTCAAATTATAGATAGAGAGACAGGGGGAGACAGGGGCTAGGTTATATACAGTCATATTATAGATAGAGAGACAGGAGGCTAGGCTATATACAGTATATTATAGATAGAGAGACCAGAGGGGAGGACAGTGTGGAGACAGGAGAGAGGACAGGGGGCTAAGCTATATACAGTCATATTATAGATAGAGAGACAGGATAGAGACAGGGGGCTAGGCTATATACAGTCATATTATAGATAGAGAGACAGGGGGGAGACAGGGGGCTAGGCTAAACACAACATATTATAGATAGATAGACAGGAGAGAGACAGCGGGGCTAGGATAATTTATGTACACAGCATATTATAGATAGGAGAGACAGGGGGGAGACAGGGGGCTAGGCTAAAACACACTCATATATAGATAGATAGACAGGATAGAGACAGGGGGCTAGGCTATAAACAGTCATATTATAGATAGAGACAGGGTATAGGATATTAAACAGTCATATTATAGATAGAGAGACAGGGGGAGACAGGGGGCTAGGCTATTTACAGATAAGAGACAAAGGCTATATAGATTATAGAAGAGACAGGGGGGCTAGGCTATATACAGTCATATTATAGATAGAGAGGACAGGGGGAGACAGGGGGCTAGGTTATATACAGTCATATTATAGATAGAGAGACAGGGGGCTAGGCTATATACAGTCATATTATAGATAGACAGGAGAGAGACAGGGGGCTGGGCTATATACAGTCATTATTATAGATCAGAGAGACAGGGGCTAGGCTATAAACAGTCTTATTATAGATAGAGAGACAGGAGAGAGACAGGAGGCTAGGCTATATACAGTCATATTATTGATAGA
>NW_023494164.1:0-55048 GCF_013265735.2 Oncorhynchus mykiss
ATAAACAAGCTCTAAATCATGTTTGATGCACTCTGGATGTCCAATTTTTCTGTGCTGTCTATTTGAGATGAAATGAACATTGTGGACAGTTTTCAGCAAGTTGCAACATTGAAATGAAGAAATTAACTTCTTTTTTTCCATAAACAAGCTCTAAATCATGTTTGATGCACTCTGGATGTCCAATTTTTCTGTGCTGTCTATTTGAGATGAAATGAACATTGTGGACAGTTTTCAGCAAGTTGCAACATTGAAATGAAGAAATTAACTTCTTTTTTTTCCATAAACAAGCTCTAAATCATGGTTGATGCACTCTGGATGTCCAATTTTTCTGTGCTGTCTATTTGAGATGAAATGAACATTGTGGACAGTTTTCAGCAAGTTGCAACATTGAAATGAAGAAATAACTTCTTTTTTTTCATAAACAAGCTCTAAATCATGGTTGATGCACTCTGGATGTCCAATTTTTCTGTGCTGTCTATTTGAGATGAAATGAACATTGTGGACAGTTTTCAGCAAGTTGCAACATTGAAATGAAGAAATTAACTTCTTTTTTTCCATAAACAAGCTCTAAATCATGGTTGATGCACTCTGGATGTCCAATTTTTCTGTGCTGTCTATTTGAGATGAAATGAACATTGTGGACAGTTTTCAGCAAGTTGCAACATTGAAATGAAGAAATTAACTTCTTTTTTTTTTCATAAACAAGCTCTAAATCATGTTTGATGCACTCTGGATGTCCAATTTTTCTGTGCTGTCTATTTGAGATGAAATGAACATTGTGGACAGTTTTCAGCAAGTTGCAACATTGAAATGAAAAATTAACTTCTTTTTTTCCATAAACAAGCTCTAAATCATGGTTGATGCACTCTGGATGTCCAATTTTTCTGTGCTGTCTATTTGAGATGAAATGAACATTGTGGACAGTTTTCAGCAAGTTGCAACATTGAAATGAAGAAATTAACTTCTTTTTTTCCATAAACAAGCTCTAAATCATGGTTGATGCACTCTGGATGTCCAATTTTTCTGTGCTGTCTATTTGAGATGAAATGAACATTGTGGACAGTTTTCAGCAAGTTGCAACATTGAAATGAAGAATTAACTTCTTTTTTTTCCATAAACAAGCTCTAAATCATGTTTGATGCACTCTGGATGTCCAATTTTTCTGTGCTGTCTATTTGAGATGAAATGAACATTGTGGACAGTTTTCAGCAAGTTGCAACATTGAAATGAAGAAATTAACTTCTTTTTTTCCATAAACAAGCTCTAAATCATGGTTGATGCACTCTGGATGTCCAATTTTTCTGTGCTGTCTATTTGAGATGAAATGAACATTGTGGACAGTTTTCAGCAAGTTGCAACATTGAAATGAAGAAATTAACTTTTTTTTTCCATAAACAAGCTCTAAATCATGTTTGATGCACTCTGGATGTCCAATTTTTCTGTGCTGTCTATTTGAGATGAAATGAACATTGTGGACAGTTTTCAGCAAGTTGCAACATTGAAATGAAGAAATTAACTTCTTTTTTTCCATAAACAAGCTCTAAATCATGGTTGATGCACTCTGGATGTCCAATTTTTCTGTGCTGTCTATTTGAGATGAAATGAACATTGTGGACAGTTTTCAGCAAGTTGCAACATTGAAATGAAGAAATTAACTTCTTTTTTTTCCATAAACAAGCTCTAAATCATGTTTGATGCACTCTGGATGTCCACGTTTTCTGTGCTGTCTATTTGAGATGAAATGAACATTGTGGACAGTTTTCAGCAAGTTGCAACATTGAAATGAAGAAATTAACTTCTTTTTTTTCCATAAACAAGCTCTAAATCATGGTTGATGCACTCTGGATGTCCAATTTTTCTGTGCTGTCTATTTGAGATGAAATGAACATTGTGGACAGTTTTCAGCAAGTTGCAACATTGAAATGAAGAAATTAACTTCTTTTTTTCCATAAACAAGCTCTAAATCATGGTTGATGCACTCTGGATGTCCAATTTTTCTGTGCTGTCTATTTGAGATGAAATGAACATTGTGGACAGTTTCAGCAAGTTGCAACATTGAAATAAGAATTAACTTCTTTTTTTCCATAAACAAGCTCTAAATCATGGTTGATGCACTCTGGATGTCCAATTTTTCTGTGCTGTCTATTTGAGATGAAATGAACATTGTGGACAGTTTTCAGCAAGTTGCAACATTGAATGAAGAAATTAACTTCTTTTTTTTCCATAAACAAGCTCTAAATCATGTTTGATGCACTCTGGATGTCCAATTTTTCTGTGCTGTCTATTTGAGATGAAATGAACATTGTGGACAGTTTTCAGCAAGTTGCAACATTGAAATGAAGAAATTAACTTCTTTTTTTCCATAAACAAGCTCTAAATCATGTTTGATGCACTCTGGATGTCCAAGTTTTTGCTGTGCTGTCTATTTGAGATGAAATGACATTGTGGACAGTTTTCAGCAAGTTGCAACATTGAAATGAAGAAATTAACTTCTTTTTTTCCATAAACAAGCTCTAAATCATGGTTGATGCACTCTGGATGTCCACGTTTTGCTGTGCTGTCTATTTGAGATGAAATGAACATTGTGGACAGTTTTCAGCAAGTTGCAACATTGAAATGAAGAAATTAACTTCTTTTTTTCCATAAACAAGCTCTAAATCATGGTTGATGCACTCTGGATGTCCAATTTTTCTGTGCTGTCTATTTGAGATGAAATGAACATTGTGGACAGTGTTCAGCAAGTTGCAACATTGAAATGAAGAAATTAACTTCTTTTTTTACCATAAACAAGCTCTAAATCATGTTTGATGCACTCTGGATGTCCAATTTTTCTGTGCTGTCTTATTTGAGATGAAATGAACATTGTGGACAGTTTTCAGCAAGTTGCAACATTGAAATGAAGAAATTAACTTCTTTTTTTCCATAAACAAGCTCTAAATCATGGTTGATGCACTCTGGATGTCCAATTTTTCTGTGCTGTCTTATTTGAGATGAAATGAACATTGTGGACAGTTTTCAGCAAGTTGCAACATGAAACGAAGAAATTAACTTCTTTTTTTCCATAAACAAGCTCTAAATCATGGTTGATGCACTCTGGATGTCCAATTTTTCTGTGCTGTCTTATTTGAGATGAAATGACCATTGTGGACAGTGTTCAGCAAGTTGCAACATTGAAATGAAGAAATTAACCTCTTTTTTTTTACCATAAACAAGCTCTAAATCATGTTTGAGGCACTCTGGATGTCCAATTTTTCTGTGCTGTCTTATTTGAGATGAAATGAACATTGTGGACAGTTTTCAGCAAGTTGCAACATTGAAATGAAGAAATTAACTTCTTTTTTTCCATAAACAAGCTCTAAATCATGGTTGATGCACTCTGGATGTCCAATTTTTCTGTGCTGTCTATTTGAGATGAAATGAACATTGTGGACAGTTTTCAGCAAGTTGCAACATTGAAATGAAGAAATTAACTTATTTTTTTCCATAAACAAGCTCTAAATCATGTTTGATGCACTCTGGATGTCCACGTTTTGCTGTGCTGTCTATTTGAGATGAAATGAACATTGTGGACAGTTTTCAGCAAGTTGCAACATTGAAATGAAGAAATTAACTTCTTTTTTTTCCATAAACAAGCTCTAAATCATGGTTGATGCACTCTGGATGTCCACGTTTTGCTGTGCTGTCTATTTGAGATGAAATGAACATTGTGGACAGTTTTCAGCAAGTTGCAACATTGAAATGAAGAAATTAACTTCTTTTTTTCCATAAACAAGCTCTAAATCATGGTTGATGCACTCTGGATGTCCAATTTTTCTGTGCTGTCTTATTTGAGATGAAATGAACATTGTGGACAGTGTTCAGCAAGTTGCAACATTGAAATGAAGAAATTAACCTCTTTTTTTACCATAAACAAGCTCTAAATCATGTTTGAGGCACTCTGGATGTCCAATTTTTCTGTGCTGTCTTATTTGAGATGAAATGAACATTGTGGACAGTTTTCAGCAAGTTGCAACATTGAAATGAAGAAATTAACTTCTTTTTTTACCATAAACAAGCTCTAAATCATGTTTGATGCACTCTGGATGTCCAATTTTTCTGTGCTGATCTATTTGAGATGAAATGAACATTGTGGACAGTTTTCAGCAAGTTGCAACATTGAAATGAAGAAATTAACTTCTTTTTTTCCATAAACAAGCTCTAAATCATGGTTGATGCACTCTGGATGTCCAATTTTTCTGTGCTGTCTATTTGAGATGAAATGAACATTGTGGACAGTTTTCAGCAAGTTGCAACATTGAAATGAAGAAATTAACTTCTTTTTTTCCATAAACAAGCTCTAAATCATGGTTGATGCACTCTGGATGTCCACGTTTTGCTGTGCTGTCTATTTGAGATGAAATGAACATTGTGGACAGTTTTCAGCAAGTTGCAACATTGAAATGAAGAAATTAACTTCTTTTTTTTCCATAAACAAGCTCTAAATCATGGTTGATGCACTCTGGATGTCCAAGTTTTGCTGTGCTGTCTATTTGAGATGAAATGAACATTGTGGACAGTTTTCAGCAAGTTGCAACATTGAAATGAAGAAATTAACTTCTTTTTTTCCATAAACAAGCTCTAAATCATGGTTGATGCACTCTGGATGTCCAATTTTTCTGTGCTGTCTTATTTGAGATGAAATGAACATTGTGGACAGTGTTCAGCAAGTTGCAACATTGAAATGAAGAAATTAACTTCTTTTTTTACCATAAACAAGCTCTAAATCATGTTTGAGGCACTCTGGATGTCCAATTTTTCTGTGCTGTCTTATTTGAGATGAAATGAACATTGTGGACAGTTTTCAGCAAGTTGCAACATTGAAATGAAGAAATTAACTTCTTTTTTTACCATAAACAAGCTCTAAATCATGTTTGATGCACTCTGGATGTCCAATTTTTCTGTGCTGTCTATTTGAGATGAAATGAACATTGTGGACAGTTTTCAGCAAGTTGCAACATTGAAATGAAGAAATTAACTTCTTTTTTTCCATAAACAAGCTCTATATCATGGTTGATGCACTCTGGATGTCCAATTTTTCTGTGCTGTCTATTTGAGATGAAATGAACATTGTGGACAGTTTTCAGCAAGTTGCAACATTGAAATTAAGAAATTAACTTCTTTTTTTCCATAAACAAGCTCTAAATCATGTTTGATGCACTCTGGATGTCCAATTTTTCTGTGCTGTCTATTTGAGATGAAATGAACATTGTGGACAGTTTTCAGCAAGTTGCAACATTGAAATTAAGAAATTAACTTATTTTTTTCCATAAACAAGCTCTAAATCATGGTTGATGCACTCTGGATGTCCAATTTTTCTGTGCTGTCTATTTGAGATGAAATGAACATTGTGGACAGTTTTCAGCAAGTTGCAACATTGAAATGAAGAAATTAACTTCTTTTTTTCCATAAACAAGCTCTAAATCATGTTTGATGCACTCTGGATGTCCACGTTTTGCTGTGCTGTCTATTTGAGATGAAATGAACATTGTGGACAGTTTTCAGCAAGTTGCAACATTGAAATTAAGAAATTAACTTCTTTTTTTCCATAAACAAGCTCTAAATCATGGTTGATGCACTCTGGATGTCCAATTTTTCTGTGCTGTCTTATTTGAGATGAAATGAACATTGTGGACAGTTTTCAGCAAGTTGCAACATGAAACGAAGAAATTAACTTCTTTTTTTCCATAAACAAGCTCTAAATCATGGTTGATGCACTCTGGATGTCCAATTTTTCTGTGCTGTCTTATTTGAGATGAAATGAACATTGTGGACAGTTTTCAGCAAGTTGCAACATGAAACGAAGAAATTAACTTCTTTTTTTCCATAAACAAGCTCTAAATCATGGTTGATGCACTCTGGATGTCCAATTTTTCTGTGCTGTCTTATTTGAGATGAAATGACCATTGTGGAGAGTGTTCAGCAAGTTGCAACATTGAAATGAAGAAATTAACCTCTTTTTTTTACCATAAACAAGCTCTAAATCATGTTTGAGGCACTCTGGATGTCCAATTTTTCTGTGCTGTCTATTTGAGATGAAATGAACATTGTGGACAGTTTTCAGCAAGTTGCAACATTGAAATGAAGAAATTAACTTCTTTTTTTCCATAAACAAGCTCTAAATCATGGTTGATGCACTCTGGATGTCCAATTTTTCTGTGCTGTCTATTTGAGATGAAATGAACATTGTGGACAGTTTTCAGCAAGTTGCAACATTGAAATGAAGAAATTAACTTCTTTTTTTCCATAAACAAGCTCTAAATCATGTTTGATGCACTCTGGATGTCCACGTTTTGCTGTGCTGTCTATTTGAGATGAAATGAACATTGTGGACAGTTTTCAGCAAGTTGCAACATTGAAATGAAGAAATTAACTTCTTTTTTTTCCATAAACAAGCTCTAAATCATGGTTGATGCACTCTGGATGTCCACGTTTTGCTGTGCTGTCTATTTGAGATGAAATGAACATTGTGGACAGTTTTCAGCAAGTTGCAACATTGAAATGAAGAAATTAACTTCTTTTTTTCCATAAACAAGCTCTAAATCATGGTTGATGCACTCTGGATGTCCAATTTTTCTGTGCTGTCTTATTTGAGATGAAATGAACATTGTGGACAGTGTTCAGCAAGTTGCAACATTGAAATGAAGAAATTAACCTCTTTTTTTTACCATAAACAAGCTCTAAATCATGTTTGAGGCACTCTGGATGTCCAATTTTTCTGTGCTGTCTTATTTGAGATGAAATGAACATTGTGGACAGTTTTCAGCAAGTTGCAACATTGAAATGAAGAAATTAACTTCTTTTTTTACCATAAACAAGCTCTAAATCATGTTTGATGCACTCTGGATGTCCAATTTTTCTGTGCTGTCTATTTGAGATGAAATGAACATTGTGGACAGTTTTCAGCAAGTTGCAACATTGAAATGAAGAAATTAACTTCTTTTTTTCCATAAACAAGCTCTAAATCATGGTTGATGCACTCTGGATGTCCAATTTTTCTGTGCTGTCTATTTGAGATGAAATGAACATTGTGGACAGTTTTCAGCAAGTTGCAACATTGAAATGAAGAAATTAACTTCTTTTTTTTCCATAAACAAGCTCTAAATCATGGTTGATGCACTCTGGATGTCCACGTTTTGCTGTGCTGTCTATTTGAGATGAAATGAACATTGTGGACAGTTTTCAGCAAGTTGCAACATTGAAATGAAGAAATTAACTTCTTTTTTTTTCCATAAACAAGCTCTAAATCATGGTTGATGCCACTCTGGATGTCCACGTTTTGCTGTGCTGTCTATTTGAGATGAAATGAACATTGTGGACAGTTTTCAGCAAGTTGCAACATTGAAATGAAGAAATTAACTTCTTTTTTTCCATAAACAAGCTCTAAATCATGGTTGATGCACTCTGGATGTCCAATTTTTCTGTGCTGTCTTATTTGAGATGAAATGAACATTGTGGACAGTGTTCAGCAAGTTGCAACATTGAAATGAAGAAATTAACCTTCTTTTTTTACCATAAACAAGCTCTAAATCATGTTTGAGGCACTCTGGATGTCCAATTTTTCTGTGCTGTCTTATTTGAGATGAAATGAACATTGTGGACAGTTTTCAGCAAGTTGCAACATTGAAATGAAGAAATTAACTTCTTTTTTACCATAAACAAGCTCTAAATCATGTTTGATGCACTCTGGATGTCCAATTTTTCTGTGCTGTCTATTTGAGATGAAATGAACATTGTGGACAGTTTTCAGCAAGTTGCAACATTGAAATGAAGAAATTAACTTCTTTTTTTCCATAAACAAGCTCTATATCATGGTTGATGCACTCTGGATGTCCAATTTTTCTGTGCTGTCTATTTGAGATGAAATGAACATTGTGGACAGTTTTCAGCAAGTTGCAACATTGAAATTAAGAAATTAACTTCTTTTTTTCCATAAACAAGCTCTAAATCATGTTTGATGCACTCTGGATGTCCACGTTTTGCTGTGCTGTCTATTTGAGATGAAATGAACATTGTGGACAGTTTTCAGCAAGTTGCAACATTGAAATGAAGAAATTAACTTCTTTTTTTCCATATACAAGCTCTAAATCATGGTTGATGCACTCTGGATGTCCAATTTTTCTGTGCTGTCTTATTTGAGATGAAATGAACATTGTGGACAGTTTTCAGCAAGTTGCAACATTGAAATGAAGAAATTAACTTCTTTTTTACCATAAACAAGCTCTAAATCATGTTTGATGCACTCTGGATGTCCAATTTTTCTGTGCTGTCTATTTGAGATGAAATGAACATTGTGGACAGTTTTCAGCAAGTTGCAACATTGAAATTAAGAAATTAACTTATTTTTTTCCATAAACAAGCTCTAAATCATGGTTGATGCACTCTGGATGTCCAATTTTTCTGTGCTGTCTATTTGAGATGAAATGAACATTGTGGACAGTTTTCAGCAAGTTGCAACATTGAAATGAAGAAATTAACTTCTTTTTTTCCATAAACAAGCTCTAAATCATGTTTGATGCACTCTGGATGTCCACGTTTTGCTGTGCTGTCTATTTGAGATGAAATGAACATTGTGGACAGTTTTCAGCAAGTTGCAACATTGAAATGAAGAAATTAACTTCTTTTTTTCCATAAACAAGCTCTAAATCATGGTTGATGCACTCTGGATGTCCAATTTTTCTGTGCTGTCTTATTTGAGATGAAATGAACATTGTGGACAGTTTTCAGCAAGTTGCAACATGAAACGAAGAAATTAACTTCTTTTTTTCCATAAACAAGCTCTAAATCATGGTTGATGCACTCTGGATGTCCACGTTTTGCTGTGCTGTCTATTTGAGATTGAAATGAACATTGTGGACAGTTTTCAGCAAGTTGCAACATTGAAATGAAGAAATTAACTTCTTTTTTTCCATATACAAGCTCTAAATCATGGTTGATGCACTCTGGATGTCCAATTTTTCTGTGCTGTCTTATTTGAGATGAAATGAACATTGTGGACAGTTTTCAGCAAGTTGCAACATTGAAATGAAGAAATTAACCTCTTTTTTTACCATAAACAAGCTCTAAATCATGTTTGAGGCACTCTGGATGTCCGAATTTTTCTGTGCTGTCTTATTTGAGATGAAATGAACATTGTGGACAGTTTTCAGCAAGTTGCAACATTGAAATGAAGAAATTAACTTCTTTTTTTACCATAAACAAGCTCTAAATCATGTTTGATGCACTCTGGATGTCCAATTTTTCTGTGCTGTCTATTTGAGATGAAATGAACATTGTGGACAGTTTTCAGCAAGTTGCAACATTGAAATGAAGAAATTAACTTCTTTTTTTCCATAAACAAGCTCTATATCATGGTTGATGCACTCTGGATGTCCAATTTTTCTGTGCTGTCTATTTGAGATGAAATGAACATTGTGGACAGTTTTCAGCAAGTTGCAACATTGAAATGAAGAAATTAACTTCTTTTTTTCCATAAACAAGCTCTAAATCATGTTTGATGCACTCTGGATGTCCACGTTTTGCTGTGCTGTCTATTTGAGATGAAATGAACATTGTGGACAGTTTTCAGCAAGTTGCAACATTGAAATGAAGAAATTAACTTCTTTTTTTCCATATACAAGCTCTAAATCATGGTTGATGCACTCTGGATGTCCAATTTTTCTGTGCTGTCTTATTTGAGATGAAATGAACATTGTGGACAGTTTTCAGCAAGTTGCAACATTGAAATGAAGAAATTAACTTCTTTTTTACCATAAACAAGCTCTAAATCATGTTTGATGCACTCTGGATGTCCAATTTTTCTGTGCTGTCTATTTGAGATGAAATGAACATTGTGGACAGTTTTCAGCAAGTTGCAACATTGAAATGAAGAAATTAACTTATTTTTTTCCATAAACAAGCTCTAAATCATGGTTGATGCACTCTGGATGTCCAATTTTTCTGTGCTGTCTATTTGAGATGAAATGAACATTGTGGACAGTTTTCAGCAAGTTGCAACATTGAAATGAAGAAATTAACTTCTTTTTTTCCATAAACAAGCTCTAAATCATGTTTGATGCACTCTGGATGTCCACGTTTTGCTGTGCTGTCTATTTGAGATGAAATGAACATTGTGGACAGTTTTCAGCAAGTTGCAACATTGAAATGAAGAAATTAACTTCTTTTTTTTCCATAAACAAGCTCTAAATCATGGTTGATGCACTCTGGATGTCCAATTTTTCTGTGCTGTCTTATTTGAGATGAAATGAACATTGTGGACAGTTTTCAGCAAGTTGCAACATTGAAATGAAGAAATTAACTTCTTTTTTTCCATAAACAAGCTCTAAATCATGGTTGATGCACTCTGGATGTCCAATTTTTCTGTGCTGTCTTATTTGAGATGAAATGAACATTGTGGACAGTGTTCAGCAAGTTGCAACATTGAAATGAAGAAATTAACCTCTTTTTTTACCATAAACAAGCTCTAAATCATGTTTGAGGCACTCTGGATGTCCAATTTTTCTGTGCTGTCTTATTTGAGATGAAATGAACAATTGTGGACAGTTTTCAGCAAGTTGCAACATTGAAATGAAGAAATTAACTTCTTTTTTTCCATAAACAAGCTCTAAATCATGGTTGATGCACTCTGGATGTCCAATTTTTCTGTGCTGTCTATTTGAGATGAAATGAACATTGTGGACAGTTTTCAGCAAGTTGCAACATTGAAATGAAGAAATTAACTTCTTTTTTTCCATAAACAAGCTCTAAATCATGTTTGATGCACTCTGGATGTCCACGTTTTGCTGTGCTGTCTATTTGAGATGAAATGTACATTGTGGACAGTTTTCAGCAAGTTGCAACATTGAAATGAAGAAATTAACTTCTTTTTTTTCCATAAACAAGCTCTAAATCATGGTTGATGCACTCTGGATGTCCACGTTTTGCTGTGCTGTCTATTTGAGATGAAATGAACATTGTGGACAGTTTTCAGCAAGTTGCAACATTGAAATGAAGAAATTAACTTCTTTTTTTCCATAAACAAGCTCTAAATCATGGTTGATGCACTCTGGATGTCCAATTTTTCTGTGCTGTCTTATTTGAGATGAAATGAACATTGTGGACAGTGTTCAGCAAGTTGCAACATTGAAATGAAGAAATTAACCTTCTTTTTTACCATAAACAAGCTCTAAATCATGTTTGATGCACTCTGGATGTCCAATTTTTCTGTGCTGTCTTATTTGAGATGAAATGAACATTGTGGACAGTTTTCAGCAAGTTGCAACATTGAAATGAAGAAATTAACTTCTTTTTTTACCATAAACAAGCTCTAAATCATGTTTGATGCACTCTGGATGTCCAATTTTTCTGTGCTGTCTATTTGAGATGAAATGAACATTGTGGACAGTTTTCAGCAAGTTGCAACATTGAAATGAAGAAATTAACTTCTTTTTTTCCATAAACAAGCTCTAAATCATGGTTGATGCACTCTGGATGTCCAATTTTTCTGTGCTGTCTATTTGAGATGAAATGAACATTGTGGACAGTTTTCAGCAAGTTGCAACATTGAAATGAAGAAATTAACTTATTTTTTTCCATAAACAAGCTCTAAATCATGGTTGATGCACTCTGGATGTCCAATTTTTCTGTGCTGTCTTATTTGAGATGAAATGAACATTGTGGACAGTTTTCAGCAAGTTGCAACATGAAACGAAGAAATTAACTTCTTTTTTTCCATAAACAAGCTCTAAATCATGGTTGATGCACTCTGGATGTCCAATTTTTCTGTGCTGTCTATTTGAGATGAAATGAACATTGTGGACAGTTTTCAGCAAGTTGCAACATTGAAATGAAGAAATTAACTTATTTTTTACCATAAACAAGCTCTAAATCATGGTTGATGCACTCTGGATGTCCAATTTTTCTGTGCTGTCTATTTGAGATGAAATGAACATTGTGGACAGTTTTCAGCAAGTTGCAACATTGAAATGAAGAAATTAACTTCTTTTTTTCCATAAACAAGCTCTAAATCATGGTTGATGCACTCTGGATGTCCAATTTTTCTGTGCTGTCTATTTGAGATGAAATGAACATTGTGGACAGTTTTCAGCAAGTTGCAACATTGAAATGAAGAAATTAACTTCTTTTTTTCCATAAACAAGCTCTAAATCATGTTTGATGCACTCTGGATGTCCAAGTTTTGCTGTGCTGTCTATTTGAGATGAAATGAACATTGTGGACAGTTTTCAGCAAGTTGCAACATTGAAATGAAGAAATTAACTTCTTTTTTTCCATAAACAAGCTCTAAATCATGGTTGATGCACTCTGGATGTCCAATTTTTCTGTGCTGTCTATTTGAGATGAAATGAACATTGTGGACAGTTTTCAGCAAGTTGCAACATTGAAACTGAAGAAATTAACTTCTTTTTTTCCATAAACAAGCTCTAAATCATGGTTGATGCACTCTGGATGTCCAATTTTTCTGTGCTGTCTTATTTGAGATGAAATGAACATTGTGGACAGTTTTCAGCAAGTTGCAACATTGAAATGAAGAAATTAACTTCTTTTTTTCCATAAACAAGCTCTAAATCATGTTTGATGCACTCTGGATGTCCAATTTTTCTGTGCTGTCTATTTGAGATGAAATGAACATTGTGGACAGTTTTCAGCAAGTTGCAACATTGAAATGAAGAAATTAACTTCTTTTTTTCCATAAACAAGCTCTAAATCATGGTTGATGCACTCTGGATGTCCAATTTTTCTGTGCTGTCTATTTGAGATGAAATGAACATTGTGGACAGTTTTCAGCAAGTTGCAACATTGAAATGAAGAAATTAACTTCTTTTTTTCCATAAACAAGCTCTAAATCATGTTTGATGCACTCTGGATGTCCACGTTTTGCTGTGCTGTCTATTTGAGATGAAATGAACATTGTGGACAGTTTTCAGCAAGTTGCAACATTGAAACTGAAGAAATTAACTTCTTTTTTTCCATAAACAAGCTCTAAATCATGGTTGATGCACTCTGGATGTCCACGTTTTGCTGTGCTGTCTATTTGAGATGAAATGAACATTGTGGACAGTTTTCAGCAAGTTGCAACATTGAAATGAAGAAATTAACTTCTTTTTTTCCATAAACAAGCTCTAAATCATGGTTGATGCACTCTGGATGTCCAATTTTTCTGTGCTGTCTTATTTGAGATGAAATGAACATTGTGGACAGTTTTCAGCAAGTTGCAACATTGAAATGAAGAAATTAACTTCTTTTTTTACCATAAACAAGCTCTAAATCATGTTTGATGCACTCTGGATGTCCAATTTTTCTGTGCTGTCTATTTGAGATGAAATGAACATTGTGGACAGTTTTCAGCAAGTTGCAACATTGAAATGAAGAAATTAACTTCTTTTTTTCCATAAACAAGCTCTAAATCATGTTTGATGCACTCTGGATGTCCAATTTTTCTGTGCTGTCTATTTGAGATGAAATGAACATTGTGGACAGTTTTCAGCAAGTTGCAACATTGAAATGAAGAAATTAACTTCTTTTTTTCCATAAACAAGCTCTAAATCATGGTTGATGCACTCTGGATGTCCAATTTTTCTGTGCTGTCTATTTGAGATGAAATGAACATTGTGGACAGTTTTCAGCAAGTTGCAACATTGAAATGAAGAAATTAACTTCTTTTTTTCCATAAACAAGCTCTAAATCATGGTTGATGCACTCTGGATGTCCAATTTTTCTGTGCTGTCTATTTGAGATGAAATGAACATTGTGGACAGTTTTCAGCAAGTTGCAACATTGAAATGAAGAAATTAACTTCTTTTTTTACCATAAACAAGCTCTAAATCATGTTTGATGCACTCTGGATGTCCAATTTTTCTGTGCTGTCTATTTGAGATGAAATGAACATTGTGGACAGTTTTCAGCAAGTTGCAACATTGAAATGAAGAAATTAACTTCTTTTTTTCCATAAACAAGCTCTAAATCATGGTTGATGCACTCTGGATGTCCAATTTTTCTGTGCTGTCTATTTGAGATGAAATGAACATTGTGGACAGTTTTCAGCAAGTTGCAACATTGAAATGAAGAAATTAACTTCTTTTTTACCATAAACAAGCTCTAAATCATGTTTGATGCACTCTGGATGTCCAATTTTTCTGTGCTGTCTATTTGAGATGAAATGAACATTGTGGACAGTTTTCAGCAAGTTGCAACATTGAAATGAAGAAATTAACTTCTTTTTTTCCATAAACAAGCTCTAAATCATGGTTGATGCACTCTGGATGTCCAATTTTTCTGTGCTGTCTATTTGAGATGAAATGAACATTGTGGACAGTTTTCAGCAAGTTGCAACATTGAAATGAAGAAATTAACTTCTTTTTTTCCATAAACAAGCTCTAAATCATGTTTGATGCACTCTGGATGTCCACGTTTTGCTGTGCTGTCTATTTGAGATGAAATGAACATTGTGGACAGTTTTCAGCAAGTTGCAACATTGAAATGAAGAAATTAACTTCTTTTTTTCCATAAACAAGCTCTAAATCATGGTTGATGCACTCTGGATGTCCAATTTTTCTGTGCTGTCTTATTTGAGATGAAATGAACATTGTGGACAGTTTTCAGCAAGTTGCAACATTGAAACTGAAGAAATTAACTTCTTTTTTTCCATAAACAAGCTCTAAATCATGGTTGATGCACTCTGGATGTCCAATTTTTCTGTGCTGTCTTATTTGAGATGAAATGAACATTGTGGACAGTTTTCAGCAAGTTGCAACATTGAAATGAAGAAATTAACTTCTTTTTTTCCATAAACAAGCTCTAAATCATGTTTGATGCACTCTGGATGTCCAATTTTTCTGTGCTGTCTATTTGAGATGAAATGAACATTGTGGACAGTTTTCAGCAAGTTGCAACATTGAAATGAAGAAATTAACTTCTTTTTTTCCATAAACAAGCTCTAAATCATGGTTGATGCACTCTGGATGTCCAATTTTTCTGTGCTGTCTATTTGAGATGAAATGAACATTGTGGACAGTTTTCAGCAAGTTGCAACATTGAAATGAAGAAATTAACTTCTTTTTTTCCATAAACAAGCTCTAAATCATGGTTGATGCACTCTGGATGTCCACGTTTTGCTGTGCTGTCTATTTGAGATGAAATGAACATTGTGGACAGTTTTCAGCAAGTTGCAACATTGAAATGAAGAAATTAACTTCTTTTTTTCCATAAACAAGCTCTAAATCATGGTTGATGCACTCTGGATGTCCAATTTTTCTGTGCTGTCTTATTTGAGATGAAATGAACATTGTGGACAGTTTTCAGCAAGTTGCAACATTGAAACTGAAGAAATTAACTTCTTTTTTTCCATAAACAAGCTCTAAATCATGGTTGATGCACTCTGGATGTCCACGTTTTGCTGTGCTGTCTATTTGAGATGAAATGAACATTGTGGACAGTTTTCAGCAAGTTGCAACATTGAAATGAAGAAATTAACTTCTTTTTTTACCATAAACAAGCTCTAAATCATGTTTGATGCACTCTGGATGTCCAATTTTTCTGTGCTGTCTATTTGAGATGAAATGAACATTGTGGACAGTTTTCAGCAAGTTGCAACATTGAAATGAAGAAATTAACTTCTTTTTTTCCATAAACAAGCTCTAAATCATGGTTGATGCACTCTGGATGTCCAATTTTTCTGTGCTGTCTATTTGAGATGAAATGAACATTGTGGACAGTTTTCAGCAAGTTGCAACATTGAAATGAAGAAATTAACTTATTTTTTTCCATAAACAAGCTCTAAATCATGTTTGATGCACTCTGGATGTCCACGTTTTGCTGTGCTGTCTATTTGAGATGAAATGAACATTGTGGACAGTTTTCAGCAAGTTGCAACATTGAAATGAAGAAATTAACTTCTTTTTTTTCCATAAACAAGCTCTAAATCATGGTTGATGCACTCTGGATGTCCACGTTTTGCTGTGCTGTCTATTTGAGATGAAATGAACATTGTGGACAGTTTTCAGCAAGTTGCAACATTGAAATGAAGAAATTAACTTCTTTTTTTCCATAAACAAGCTCTAAATCATGGTTGATGCACTCTGGATGTCCAATTTTTCTGTGCTGTCTTATTTGAGATGAAATGAACATTGTGGACAGTTTTCAGCAAGTTGCAACATTGAAATGAAGAAATTAACTTCTTTTTTTACCATAAACAAGCTCTAAATCATGTTTGATGCACTCTGGATGTCCAATTTTTCTGTGCTGTCTTATTTGAGATGAAATGAACATTGTGGACAGTTTTCAGCAAGTTGCAACATTGAAATGAAGAAATTAACTTCTTTTTTTACCATAAACAAGCTCTAAATCATGTTTGATGCACTCTGGATGTCCAATTTTTCTGTGCTGTCTATTTGAGATGAAATGAACATTGTGGACAGTTTTCAGCAAGTTGCAACATTGAAATGAAGAAATTAACTTCTTTTTTTCCATAAACAAGCTCTAAATCATGGTTGATGCACTCTGGATGTCCAATTTTTCTGTGCTGTCTATTTGAGATGAAATGAACATTGTGGACAGTTTTCAGCAAGTTGCAACATTGAAATGAAGAAATTAACTTCTTTTTTTCCATAAACAAGCTCTAAATCATGGTTGATGCACTCTGGATGTCCAATTTTTCTGTGCTGTCTTATTTGAGATGAAATGAACATTGTGGACAGTTTTCAGCAAGTTGCAACATGAAACGAAGAAATTAACTTCTTTTTTTCCATAAACAAGCTCTAAATCATGGTTGATGCACTCTGGATGTCCAATTTTTCTGTGCTGTCTTATTTGAGATGAAATGAACATTGTGGACAGTTTTCAGCAAGTTGCAACATTGAAATGAAGAAATTAACTTATTTTTTACCATAAACAAGCTCTAAATCATGTTTGATGCACTCTGGATGTCCAATTTTTCTGTGCTGTCTATTTGAGATGAAATGAACATTGTGGACAGTTTTCAGCAAGTTGCAACATTGAAATGAAGAAATTAACTTCTTTTTTTCCATAAACAAGCTCTAAATCATGGTTGATGCACTCTGGATGTCCAATTTTTCTGTGCTGTCTATTTGAGATGAAATGAACATTGTGGACAGTTTTCAGCAAGTTGCAACATTGAAATGAAGAAATTAACTTCTTTTTTTCCATAAACAAGCTCTAAATCATGTTTGATGCACTCTGGATGTCCACGTTTTGCTGTGCTGTCTATTTGAGATGAAATGAACATTGTGGACAGTTTTCAGCAAGTTGCAACATTGAAATGAAGAAATTAACTTCTTTTTTTCCATAAACAAGCTCTAAATCATGGTTGATGCACTCTGGATGTCCAATTTTTCTGTGCTGTCTTATTTGAGATGAAATGAACATTGTGGACAGTTTTCAGCAAGTTGCAACATGAAACGAAGAAATTAACTTCTTTTTTTCCATAAACAAGCTCTAAATCATGGTTGATGCACTCTGGATGTCCAATTTTTCTGTGCTGTCTTATTTGAGATGAAATGAACATTGTGGACAGTTTTCAGCAAGTTGCAACATTGAAATGAAGAAATTAACTTCTTTTTTTTCCATAAACAAGCTCTAAATCATGTTTGATGCACTCTGGATGTCCAATTTTTCTGTGCTGTCTATTTGAGATGAAATGAACATTGTGGACAGTTTTCAGCAAGTTGCAACATTGAAATGAAGAAATTAACTTCTTTTTTTACCATAAACAAGCTCTAAATCATGTTTGATGCACTCTGGATGTCCAATTTTTCTGTGCTGTCTATTTGAGATGAAATGAACATTGTGGACAGTTTTCAGCAAGTTGCAACATTGAAATGAAGAAATTAACTTCTTTTTTTCCATAAACAAGCTCTAAATCATGTTTGATGCACTCTGGATGTCCAATTTTTCTGTGCTGTCTATTTGAGATGAAATGAACATTGTGGACAGTTTTCAGCAAGTTGCAACATGAAACGAAGAAATTAACTTCTTTTTTTCCATAAACAAGCTCTAAATCATGGTTGATGCACTCTGGATGTCCAATTTTTATGTGCTGTCTATTTGAGATGAAATGAACATTGTGGACAGTTTTCAGCAAGTTGCAACATTGAAACGAAGAAATTAACTTCTTTTTTTTCCATAAACAAGCTCTAAATCATGGTTGATGCACTCTGGATGTCCACGTTTTGCTGTGCTGTCTATTTGAGATGAAATGAACATTGTGGACAGTTTTCAGCAAGTTGCAACATTGAAATGAAGAAATTAACTTCTTTTTTACCATAAACAAGCTCTAAATCATGTTTGATGCACTCTGGATGTCCAATTTTTCTGTGCTGTCTATTTGAGATGAAATGAACATTGTGGACAGTTTTCAGCAAGTTGCAACATTGAAATGAAGAAATTAACTTATTTTTTTCCATAAACAAGCTCTAAATCATGGTTGATGCACTCTGGATGTCCACGTTTTGCTGTGCTGTCTATTTGAGATGAAATGAACATTGTGGACAGTTTTCAGCAAGTTGCAACATTGAAATGAAGAAATTAACTTCTTTTTTTTCCATAAACAAGCTCTAAATCATGGTTGATGCACTCTGGATGTCCACGTTTTGCTGTGCTGTCTATTTGAGATGAAATGAACATTGTGGACAGTTTTCAGCAAGTTGCAACATTGAAATGAAGAAATTAACTTCTTTTTTTCCATAAACAAGCTCTAAATCATGGTTGATGCACTCTGGATGTCCAATTTTTCTGTGCTGTCTTATTTGAGATGAAATGAACATTGTGGACAGTGTTCAGCAAGTTGCAACATTGAAATGAAGAAATTAACCTTCTTTTTTTTACCATAAACAAGCTCTAAATCATGTTTGAGGCACTCTGGATGTCCAATTTTTCTGTGCTGTCTTATTTGAGATGAAATGAACATTGTGGACAGTTTTCAGCAAGTTGCAACATTGAAATGAAGAAATTAACTTCTTTTTTACCATAAACAAGCTCTAAATCATGGTTGATGCACTCTGGATGTCCACGTTTTGCTGTGCTGTCTATTTGAGATGAAATGAACATTGTGGACAGTTTTCAGCAAGTTGCAACATTGAAATGAAGAAATTAACTTCTTTTTTTCCATAAACAAGCTCTAAATCATGGTTGATGCACTCTGGATGTCCAATTTTTCTGTGCTGTCTTATTTGAGATGAAATGAACATTGTGGACAGTTTTCAGCAAGTTGCAACATTGAAATGAAGAAATTAACCTCTTTTTTTACCATAAACAAGCTCTAAATCATGTTTGATGCACTCTGGATGTCCAATTTTTCTGTGCTGTCTTATTTGAGATGAAATGAACATTGTGGACAGTTTTCAGCAAGTTGCAACATTGAAATGAAGAAATTAACTTCTTTTTTTACCATAAACAAGCTCTAAATCATGTTTGATGCACTCTGGATGTCCAATTTTTCTGTGCTGTCTATTTGAGATGAAATGAACATTGTGGACAGTTTTCAGCAAGTTGCAACATTGAAATGAAGAAATTAACTTCTTTTTTTCCATAAACAAGCTCTAAATCATGGTTGATGCACTCTGGATGTCCAATTTTTCTGTGCTGTCTATTTGAGATGAAATGAACATTGTGGACAGTTTTCAGCAAGTTGCAACATTGAAATGAAGAAATTAACTTCTTTTTTTCCATAAACAAGCTCTAAATCATGGTTGATGCACTCTGGATGTCCAATTTTTCTGTGCTGTCTTATTTGAGATGAAATGAACATTGTGGACAGTTTTCAGCAAGTTGCAACATGAAACGAAGAAATTAACTTCTTTTTTTCCATATAACAAGCTCTAAATCATGGTTGATGCACTCTGGATGTCCAATTTTTCTGTGCTGTCTTATTTGAGATGAAATGAACATTGTGGACAGTTTTCAGCAAGTTGCAACATTGAAATGAAGAAATTAACTTATTTTTTACCATAAACAAGCTCTAAATCATGTTTGATGCACTCTGGATGTCCAATTTTTCTGTGCTGTCTATTTGAGATGAAATGAACATTGTGGACAGTTTTCAGCAAGTTGCAACATTGAAATGAAGAAATTAACTTCTTTTTTTCCATAAACAAGCTCTAAATCATGGTTGATGCACTCTGGATGTCCAATTTTTCTGTGCTGTCTATTTGAGATGAAATGAACATTGTGGACAGTTTTCAGCAAGTTGCAACATTGAAATGAAGAAATTAACTTCTTTTTTTCCATAAACAAGCTCTAAATCATGTTTGATGCACTCTGGATGTCCACGTTTTGCTGTGCTGTCTATTTGAGATGAAATGAACATTGTGGACAGTTTTCAGCAAGTTGCAACATTGAAATGAAGAAATTAACTTATTTTTTTCCATAAACAAGCTCTAAATCATGGTTGATGCACTCTGGATGTCCAATTTTTCTGTGCTGTCTTATTTGAGATGAAATGAACATTGTGGACAGTTTTCAGCAAGTTGCAACATTGAAATGAAGAAATTAACTTCTTTTTTTCCATAAACAAGCTCTAAATCATGTTTGATGCACTCTGGATGTCCAATTTTTCTGTGCTGTCTATTTGAGATGAAATGAACATTGTGGACAGTTTTCAGCAAGTTGCAACATTGAAATGAAGAAATTAACTTCTTTTTTTACCATAAACAAGCTCTAAATCATGTTTGATGCACTCTGGATGTCCAATTTTTCTGTGCTGTCTATTTGAGATGAAATGAACATTGTGGACAGTTTTCAGCAAGTTGCAACATTGAAATGAAGAAATTAACTTCTTTTTTTCCATAAACAAGCTCTAAATCATGTTTGATGCACTCTGGATGTCCAATTTTTCTGTGCTGTCTATTTGAGATGAAATGAACATTGTGGACAGTTTTCAGCAAGTTGCAACATGAAACGAAGAAATTAACTTCTTTTTTTCCATAAACAAGCTCTAAATCATGGTTGATGCACTCTGGATGTCCAATTTTTATGTGCTGTCTATTTGAGATGAAATGAACATTGTGGACAGTTTTCAGCAAGTTGCAACATGAAACGAAGAAATTAACTTCTTTTTTTTTCCATAAACAAGCTCTAAATCATGGTTGATGCACTCTGGATGTCCACGTTTTGCTGTGCTGTCTATTTGAGATGAAATGAACATTGTGGACAGTTTTCAGCAAGTTGCAACATTGAAATGAAGAAATTAACTTCTTTTTTACCATAAACAAGCTCTAAATCATGTTTGATGCACTCTGGATGTCCAATTTTTCTGTGCTGTCTATTTGAGATGAAATGAACATTGTGGACAGTTTTCAGCAAGTTGCAACATTGAAATGAAGAAATTAACTTATTTTTTTCCATAAACAAGCTCTAAATCATGGTTGATGCACTCTGGATGTCCACGTTTTGCTGTGCTGTCTATTTGAGATGAAATGAACATTGTGGACAGTTTTCAGCAAGTTGCAACATTGAAATGAAGAAATTAACTTATTTTTTTCCATAAACAAGCTCTAAATCATGGTTGATGCACTCTGGATGTCCAATTTTTCTGTGCTGTCTTATTTGAGATGAAATGAACATTGTGGACAGTTTTCAGCAAGTTGCAACATTGAAATGAAGAAATTAACTTCTTTTTTTCCATAAACAAGCTCTAAATCATGTTTGATGCACTCTGGATGTCCAATTTTTCTGTGCTGTCTATTTGAGATGAAATGAACATTGTGGACAGTTTTCAGCAAGTTGCAACATTGAAATGAAGAAATTAACTTCTTTTTTTACCATAAACAAGCTCTAAATCATGTTTGATGCACTCTGGATGTCCAATTTTTCTGTGCTGTCTATTTGAGATGAAATGAACATTGTGGACAGTTTTCAGCAAGTTGCAACATTGAAATGAAGAAATTAACTTCTTTTTTTTCCATAAACAAGCTCTAAATCATGTTTGATGCACTCTGGATGTCCAATTTTTCTGTGCTGTCTATTTGAGATGAAATGAACATTGTGGACAGTTTTCAGCAAGTTGCAACATGAAACGAAGAAATTAACTTCTTTTTTTCCATAAACAAGCTCTAAATCATGGTTGATGCACTCTGGATGTCCAATTTTTATGTGCTGTCTATTTGAGATGAAATGAACATTGTGGACAGTTTTCAGCAAGTTGCAACATGAAACGAAGAAATTAACTTCTTTTTTTTTCCGATAAACAAGCTCTAAATCATGGTTGATGCACTCTGGATGTCCACGTTTTGCTGTGCTGTCTATTTGAGATGAAATGAACATTGTGGACAGTTTTCAGCAAGTTGCAACATTGAAATGAAGAAATTAACTTCTTTTTTACCATAAACAAGCTCTAAATCATGTTTGATGCACTCTGGATGTCCAATTTTTCTGTGCTGTCTATTTGAGATGAAATGAACATTGTGGACAGTTTTCAGCAAGTTGCAACATTGAAATGAAGAAATTAACTTATTTTTTTCCATAAACAAGCTCTAAATCATGGTTGATGCACTCTGGATGTCCACGTTTTGCTGTGCTGTCTATTTGAGATGAAATGAACATTGTGGACAGTTTTCAGCAAGTTGCAACATTGAAATGAAGAAATTAACTTCTTTTTTTTCCATAAACAAGCTCTAAATCATGGTTGATGCACTCTGGATGTCCACGTTTTGCTGTGCTGTCTATTTGAGATGAAATGAACATTGTGGACAGTTTTCAGCAAGTTGCAACATTGAAATGAAGAAATTAACTTCTTTTTTTCCATAAACAAGCTCTAAATCATGGTTGATGCACTCTGGATGTCCAATTTTTCTGTGCTGTCTTATTTGAGATGAAATGAACATTGTGGACAGTGTTCAGCAAGTTGCAACATTGAAATGAAGAAATTAACCTCTTTTTTTACCATAAACAAGCTCTAAATCATGTTTGAGGCACTCTGGATGTCCAATTTTTCTGTGCTGTCTTATTTGAGATGAAATGAACATTGTGGACAGTTTTCAGCAAGTTGCAACATTGAAATGAAGAAATTAACTTCTTTTTTACCATAAACAAGCTCTAAATCATGTTTGATGCACTCTGGATGTCCAATTTTTCTGTGCTGTCTATTTGAGATGAAATGAACATTGTGGACAGTTTTCAGCAAGTTGCAACATTGAAATGAAGAAATTAACTTCTTTTTTTCCATAAACAAGCTCTAAATCATGGTTGATGCACTCTGGATGTCCAATTTTTCTGTGCTGTCTATTTGAGATGAAATGAACATTGTGGACAGTTTTCAGCAAGTTGCAACATTGAAATGAAGAAATTAACTTCTTTTTTTCCATAAACAAGCTCTAAATCATGTTTGATGCACTCTGGATGTCCACGTTTTGCTGTGCTGTCTATTTGAGATGAAATGAACATTGTGGACAGTTTTCAGCAAGTTGCAACATTGAAATGAAGAAATTAACTTCTTTTTTTTCCATAAACAAGCTCTAAATCATGGTTGATGCACTCTGGATGTCCACGTTTTGCTGTGCTGTCTATTTGAGATGAAATGAACATTGTGGACAGTTTTCAGCAAGTTGCAACATTGAAATGAAGAAATTAACTTCTTTTTTCCATAAACAAGCTCTAAATCATGTTTGATGCACTCTGGATGTCCAATTTTTCTGTGCTGTCTATTTGAGATGAAATGAACATTGTGGACAGTTTTCAGCAAGTTGCAACATTGAAATGAAGAAATTAACTTCTTTTTTACCATAAACAAGCTCTAAATCATGTTTGATGCACTCTGGATGTCCAATTTTTCTGTGCTGTCTATTTGAGATGAAATGAACATTGTGGACAGTTTTCAGCAAGTTGCAACATTGAAATGAAGAAATTAACTTATTTTTTTCCATAAACAAGCTCTAAATCATGGTTGATGCACTCTGGATGTCCACGTTTTGCTGTGCTGTCTATTTGAGATGAAATGAACATTGTGGACAGTTTTCAGCAAGTTGCAACATGAAACGAAGAAATTAACTTCTTTTTTTTCCATAAACAAGCTCTAAATCATGGTTGATGCACTCTGGATGTCCACGTTTTGCTGTGCTGTCTATTTGAGATGAAATGAACATTGTGGACAGTTTTCAGCAAGTTGCAACATTGAAATGAAGAAATTAACTTCTTTTTTACCATAAACAAGCTCTAAATCATGTTTGATGCACTCTGGATGTCCAATTTTTCTGTGCTGTCTATTTGAGATGAAATGAACATTGTGGACAGTTTTCAGCAAGTTGCAACATTGAAATGAAGAAATTAACTTATTTTTTTCCATAAACAAGCTCTAAATCATGGTTGATGCACTCTGGATGTCCACGTTTTGCTGTGCTGTCTATTTGAGATGAAATGAACATTGTGGACAGTTTTCAGCAAGTTGCAACATTGAAATGAAGAAATTAACTTCTTTTTTTACCATAAACAAGCTCTAAATCATGTTTGATGCACTCTGGATGTCCAATTTTTCTGTGCTGTCTATTTGAGATGAAATGAACATTGTGGACAGTTTTCAGCAAGTTGCAACATTGAAATGAAGAAATTAACTTCTTTTTTTCCATAAACAAGCTCTAAATCATGGTTGATGCACTCTGGATGTCCAATTTTTCTGTGCTGTCTATTTGAGATGAAATGAACATTGTGGACAGTTTTCAGCAAGTTGCAACATTGAAATGAAGAAATTAACTTCTTTTTTTCCATAAACAAGCTCTAAATCATGTTTGATGCACTCTGGATGTCCACGTTTTGCTGTGCTGTCTATTTGAGATGAAATGAACATTGTGGACAGTTTTCAGCAAGTTGCAACATTG
The DNA here is from genome assembly GCF_013265735.2 of Oncorhynchus mykiss. NCBI lineage: Eukaryota > Metazoa > Chordata > Actinopteri > Salmoniformes > Salmonidae > Oncorhynchus > Oncorhynchus mykiss. Next base: position 24,855 of record NW_023494164.1, read on the forward strand.
AAATGAAGAAATTAACTTCTTTTTTTTCCATAAACAAGCTCTAAATCATGGTTGATGCACTCTGGATGTCCACGTTTTGCTGTGCTGTCTATTTGAGATGAAATGAACATTGTGGACAGTTTTCAGCAAGTTGCAACATTGAAATGAAGAAATTAACTTCTTTTTTTCCATAAACAAGCTCTAAATCATGTTTGATGCACTCTGGATGTCCAATTTTTCTGTGCTGTCTATTTGAGATGAAATGAACATTGTGGACAGTTTTCAGCAAGTTGCAACATTGAAATGAAGAAATTAACTTCTTTTTTACCATAAACAAGCTCTAAATCATGTTTGATGCACTCTGGATGTCCAATTTTTCTGTGCTGTCTATTTGAGATGAAATGAACATTGTGGACAGTTTTCAGCAAGTTGCAACATTGAAATGAAGAAATTAACTTCTTTTTTTCCATAAACAAGCTCTAAATCATGTTTGATGCACTCTGGATGTCCAATTTTTCTGTGCTGTCTATTTGAGATGAAATGAACATTGTGGACAGTTTTCAGCAAGTTGCAACATGAAACGAAGAAATTAACTTCTTTTTTTCCATAAACAAGCTCTAAATCATGGTTGATGCACTCTGGATGTCCACGTTTTGCTGTGCTGTCTATTTGAGATGAAATGAACATTGTGGACAGTTTTCAGCAAGTTGCAAGCATTGAAATGAAGAAATTAACTTCTTTTTTACCATAAACAAGCTCTAAATCATGTTTGATGCACTCTGGATGTCCAATTTTTCTGTGCTGTCTATTTGAGATGAAATGAACATTGTGGACAGTTTTCAGCAAGTTGCAACATTGAAATGAAGAAATTAACTTCTTTTTTTCCATAAACAAGCTCTAAATCATGGTTGATGCACTCTGGATGTCCACGTTTTGCTGTGCTGTCTATTTGAGATGAAATGAACATTGTGGACAGTTTTCAGCAAGTTGCAACATTGAAATGAAGAAATTAACTTCTTTTTTTTCCATAAACAAGCTCTAAATCATGGTTGATGCACTCTGGATGTCCACGTTTTGCTGTGCTGTCTATTTGAGATGAAATGAACATTGTGGACAGTTTTCAGCAAGTTGCAACATTGAAATGAAGAAATTAACTTATTTTTTTCCATAAACAAGCTCTAAATCATGGTTGATGCACTCTGGATGTCCACGTTTTGCTGTGCTGTCTATTTGAGATGAAATGAACATTGTGGACAGTTTTCAGCAAGTTGCAACATTGAAATGAAGAAATTAACTTCTTTTTTTTTCCATAAACAAGCTCTAAATCATGGTTGATGCACTCTGGATGTCCACGTTTTGCTGTGCTGTCTATTTGAGATGAAATGAACATTGTGGACAGTTTTCAGCAAGTTGCAACATTGAAATGAAGAAATTAACTTATTTTTTTCCATAAACAAGCTCTAAATCATGGTTGATGCACTCTGGATGTCCACGTTTTGCTGTGCTGTCTATTTGAGATGAAATGAACATTGTGGACAGTTTTCAGCAAGTTGCAACATTGAAATGAAGAAATTAACTTCTTTTTTACCATAAACAAGCTCTAAATCATGTTTGATGCACTCTGGATGTCCAATTTTTCTGTGCTGTCTATTTGAGATGAAATGAACATTGTGGACAGTTTTCAGCAAGTTGCAACATTGAAATGAAGAAATTAACTTCTTTTTTTCCATAAACAAGCTCTAAATCATGGTTGATGCACTCTGGATGTCCACGTTTTGCTGTGCTGTCTATTTGAGATGAAATGAACATTGTGGACAGTTTTCAGCAAGTTGCAACATTGAAATGAAGAAATTAACTTCTTTTTTACCATAAACAAGCTCTAAATCATGTTTGATGCACTCTGGATGTCCAATTTTTCTGTGCTGTCTATTTGAGATGAAATGAACATTGTGGACAGTTTTCAGCAAGTTGCAACATTGAAATGAAGAAATTAACTTATTTTTTTCCATAAACAAGCTCTAAATCATGGTTGATGCACTCTGGATGTCCACGTTTTGCTGTGCTGTCTATTTGAGATGAAATGAACATTGTGGACAGTTTTCAGCAAGTTGCAACATTGAAATGAAGAAATTAACTTCTTTTTTACCATAAACAAGCTCTAAATCATGTTTGATGCACTCTGGATGTCCAATTTTTCTGTGCTGTCTATTTGAGATGAAATGAACATTGTGGACAGTTTTCAGCAAGTTGCAACATTGAAATGAAGAAATTAACTTCTTTTTTTCCATAAACAAGCTCTAAATCATGGTTGATGCACTCTGGATGTCCAATTTTTCTGTGCTGTCTATTTGAGATGAAATGAACATTGTGGACAGTTTTCAGCAAGTTGCAACATTGAAATGAAGAAATTAACTTCTTTTTTTCCATAAACAAGCTCTAAATCATGTTTGATGCACTCTGGATGTCCACGTTTTGCTGTGCTGTCTATTTGAGATGAAATGAACATTGTGGACAGTTTTCAGCAAGTTGCAACATTGAAATGAAGAAATTAACTTCTTTTTTTTCCATAAACAAGCTCTAAATCATGGTTGATGCACTCTGGATGTCCACGTTTTGCTGTGCTGTCTATTTGAGATGAAATGAACATTGTGGACAGTTTTCAGCAAGTTGCAACATTGAAATGAAGAAATTAACTTATTTTTTTCCATAAACAAGCTCTAAATCATGTTTGATGCACTCTGGATGTCCAATTTTTCTGTGCTGTCTATTTGAGATGAAATGAACATTGTGGACAGTTTTCAGCAAGTTGCAACATTGAAATGAAGAAATTAACTTCTTTTTTTCCATAAACAAGCTCTAAATCATGTTTGATGCACTCTGGATGTCCAATTTTTCTGTGCCTGTCTATTTGAGATGAAATGAACATTGTGGACAGTTTTCAGCAAGTTGCAACATTGAAATGAAGAAATTAACTTCTTTTTTTCCATAAACAAGCTCTAAATCATGTTTGATGCACTCTGGATGTCCACGTTTTGCTGTGCTGTCTATTTGAGATGAAATGAACATTGTGGACAGTTTTCAGCAAGTTGCAACATTGAAATGAAGAAATTAACTTCTTTTTTTTCCATAAACAAGCTCTAAATCATGGTTGATGCACTCTGGATGTCCACGTTTTGCTGTGCTGTCTATTTGAGATGAAATGAACATTGTGGACAGTTTTCAGCAAGTTGCAACATTGAAATGAAGAAATTAACTTCTTTTTTTCCATAAACAAGCTCTAAATCATGTTTGATGCACTCTGGATGTCCAATTTTTCTGTGCTGTCTATTTGAGATGAAATGAACATTGTGGACAGTTTTCAGCAAGTTGCAACATTGAAATGAAGAAATTAACTTCTTTTTTTACCATAAACAAGCTCTAAATCATGTTTGATGCACTCTGGATGTCCAATTTTTCTGTGCTGTCTATTTGAGATGAAATGAACATTGTGGACAGTTTTCAAGCAAGTTGCAACATTGAAATGAAGAAATTAACTTATTTTTTTCCATAAACAAGCTCTAAATCATGGTTGATGCACTCTGGATGTCCACGTTTTGCTGTGCTGTCTATTTGAGATGAAATGAACATTGTGGACAGTTTTCAGCAAGTTGCAACATGAAACGAAGAAATTAACTTCTTTTTTTTCCGATAAACAAGCTCTAAATCATGGTTGATGCACTCTGGATGTCCACGTTTTGCTGTGCTGTCTATTTGAGATGAAATGAACATTGTGGACAGTTTTCAGCAAGTTGCAACATTGAAATGAAGAAATTAACTTCTTTTTTACCATAAACAAGCTCTAAATCATGTTTGATGCACTCTGGATGTCCAATTTTTCTGTGCTGTCTATTTGAGATGAAATGAACATTGTGGACAGTTTTCAGCAAGTTGCAACATTGAAATGAAGAAATTAACTTATTTTTTTCCATAAACAAGCTCTAAATCATGGTTGATGCACTCTGGATGTCCACGTTTTGCTGTGCTGTCTATTTGAGATGAAATGAACATTGTGGACAGTTTTCAGCAAGTTGCAACATTGAAATGAAGAAATTAACTTCTTTTTTTACCATAAACAAGCTCTAAATCATGTTTGATGCACTCTGGATGTCCACGTTTTGCTGTGCTGTCTATTTGAGATGAAATGAACATTGTGGACAGTTTTCAGCAAGTTGCAACATTGAAATGAAGAAATTAACTTCTTTTTTTCCATAAACAAGCTCTAAATCATGTTTGATGCACTCTGGATGTCCAATTTTTCTGTGCTGTCTATTTGAGATGAAATGAACATTGTGGACAGTTTTCAGCAAGTTGCAACATTGAAATGAAGAAATTAACTTCTTTTTTTACCATAAACAAGCTCTAAATCATGTTTGATGCACTCTGGATGTCCAATTTTTCTGTGCTGTCTATTTGAGATGAAATGAACATTGTGGACAGTTTTCAGCAAGTTGCAACATTGAAATGAAGAAATTAACTTATTTTTTTCCATAAACAATGCTCTAAATCATGGTTGATGCACTCTGGATGTCCACGTTTTGCTGTGCTGTCTATTTGAGATGAAATGAACATTGTGGACAGTTTTCAGCAAGTTGCAACATGAAACGAAGAAATTAACTTCTTTTTTTTCGATAAACAAGCTCTAAATCATGGTTGATGCACTCTGGATGTCCACGTTTTGCTGTGCTGTCTATTTGAGATGAAATGAACATTGTGGACAGTTTTCAGCAAGTTGCAACATTGAAATGAAGAAATTAACTTCTTTTTTACCATAAACAAGCTCTAAATCATGTTTGATGCACTCTGGATGTCCAATTTTTCTGTGCTGTCTATTTGAGATGAAATGAACATTGTGGACAGTTTTCAGCAAGTTGCAACATTGAAATGAAGAAATTAACTTATTTTTTTCCATAAACAAGCTCTAAATCATGGTTGATGCACTCTGGATGTCCACGTTTTGCTGTGCTGTCTATTTGAGATGAAATGAACATTGTGGACAGTTTTCAGCAAGTTGCAACATTGAAATGAAGAAATTAACTTCTTTTTTTACCATAAACAAGCTCTAAATCATGTTTGATGCACTCTGGATGTCCAATTTTTCTGTGCTGTCTATTTGAGATGAAATGAACATTGTGGACAGTTTTCAGCAAGTTGCAACATTGAAATGAAGAAATTAACTTCTTTTTTTCCATAAACAAGCTCTAAATCATGGTTGATGCACTCTGGATGTCCAATTTTTCTGTGCTGTCTATTTGAGATGAAATGAACATTGTGGACAGTTTTCAGCAAGTTGCAACATTGAAATGAAGAAATTAACTTCTTTTTTTCCATAAACAAGCTCTAAATCATGTTTGATGCACTCTGGATGTCCACGTTTTGCTGTGCTGTCTATTTGAGATGAAATGAACATTGTGGACAGTTTTCAGCAAGTTGCAACATTGAAATGAAGAAATTAACTTCTTTTTTTTCCATAAACAAGCTCTAAATCATGGTTGATGCACTCTGGATGTCCACGTTTTGCTGTGCTGTCTATTTGAGATGAAATGAACATTGTGGACAGTTTTCAGCAAGTTGCAACATTGAAATGAAGAAATTAACTTCTTTTTTTCCATAAACAAGCTCTAAATCATGTTTGATGCACTCTGGATGTCCAATTTTTCTGTGCTGTCTATTTGAGATGAAATGAACATTGTGGACAGTTTTCAGCAAGTTGCAACATTGAAATGAAGAAATTAACTTCTTTTTTACCATAAACAAGCTCTAAATCATGTTTGATGCACTCTGGATGTCCAATTTTTCTGTGCTGTCTATTTGAGATGAAATGAACATTGTGGACAGTTTTCAGCAAGTTGCAACATTGAAATGAAGAAATTAACTTCTTTTTTTCCATAAACAAGCTCTAAATCATGTTTGATGCACTCTGGATGTCCAATTTTTCTGTGCTGTCTATTTGAGATGAAATGAACATTGTGGACAGTTTTCAGCAAGTTGCAACATTGAAACGAAGAAATTAACTTCTTTTTTTCCATAAACAAGCTCTAAATCATGGTTGATGCACTCTGGATGTCCACGTTTTGCTGTGCTGTCTATTTGAGATGAAATGAACATTGTGGACAGTTTTCAGCAAGTTGCAACATTGAAATGAAGAAATTAACTTCTTTTTTACCATAAACAAGCTCTAAATCATGTTTGATGCACTCTGGATGTCCAATTTTTCTGTGCTGTCTATTTGAGATGAAATGAACATTGTGGACAGTTTTCAGCAAGTTGCAACATTGAAATGAAGAAATTAACTTCTTTTTTTCCATAAACAAGCTCTAAATCATGGTTGATGCACTCTGGATGTCCACGTTTTGCTGTGCTGTCTATTTGAGATGAAATGAACATTGTGGACAGTTTTCAGCAAGTTGCAACATTGAAATGAAGAAATTAACTTCTTTTTTTTCCATAAACAAGCTCTAAATCATGGTTGATGCACTCTGGATGTCCACGTTTTGCTGTGCTGTCTATTTGAGATGAAATGAACATTGTGGACAGTTTTCAGCAAGTTGCAACATTGAAATGAAGAAATTAACTTATTTTTTTCCATAAACAAGCTCTAAATCATGGTTGATGCACTCTGGATGTCCACGTTTTGCTGTGCTGTCTATTTGAGATGAAATGAACATTGTGGACAGTTTTCAGCAAGTTGCAACATTGAAATGAAGAAATTAACTTCTTTTTTACCATAAACAAGCTCTAAATCATGTTTGATGCACTCTGGATGTCCAATTTTTCTGTGCTGTCTATTTGAGATGAAATGAACATTGTGGACAGTTTTCAGCAAGTTGCAACATTGAAATGAAGAAATTAACTTATTTTTTTCCATAAACAAGCTCTAAATCATGGTTGATGCACTCTGGATGTCCACGTTTTGCTGTGCTGTCTATTTGAGATGAAATGAACATTGTGGACAGTTTTCAGCAAGTTGCAACATTGAAATGAAGAAATTAACTTCTTTTTTACCATAAACAAGCTCTAAATCATGTTTGATGCACTCTGGATGTCCAATTTTTCTGTGCTGTCTATTTGAGATGAAATGAACATTGTGGACAGTTTTCAGCAAGTTGCAACATTGAAATGAAGAAATTAACTTCTTTTTTTCCATAAACAAGCTCTAAATCATGGTTGATGCACTCTGGATGTCCACGTTTTGCTGTGCTGTCTATTTGAGATGAAATGAACATTGTGGACAGTTTTCAGCAAGTTGCAACATTGAAATGAAGAAATTAACTTCTTTTTTACCATAAACAAGCTCTAAATCATGTTTGATGCACTCTGGATGTCCAATTTTTCTGTGCTGTCTATTTGAGATGAAATGAACATTGTGGACAGTTTTCAGCAAGTTGCAACATTGAAATGAAGAAATTAACTTCTTTTTTTTCCATAAACAAGCTCTAAATCATGGTTGATGCACTCTGGATGTCCACGTTTTGCTGTGCTGTCTATTTGAGATGAAATGAACATTGTGGACAGTTTTCAGCAAGTTGCAACATTGAAATGAAGAAATTAACTTCTTTTTTACCATAAACAAGCTCTAAATCATGTTTGATGCACTCTGGATGTCCAATTTTTCTGTGCTGTCTATTTGAGATGAAATGAACATTGTGGACAGTTTTCAGCAAGTTGCAACATTGAAATGAAGAAATTAACTTCTTTTTTTCCATAAACAAGCTCTAAATCATGGTTGATGCACTCTGGATGTCCAATTTTTCTGTGCTGTCTATTTGAGATGAAATGAACATTGTGGACAGTTTTCAGCAAGTTGCAACATTGAAATGAAGAAATTAACTTCTTTTTTTCCATAAACAAGCTCTAAATCATGTTTGATGCACTCTGGATGTCCACGTTTTGCTGTGCTGTCTATTTGAGATGAAATGAACATTGTGGACAGTTTTCAGCAAGTTGCAACATTGAAATGAAGAAATTAACTTCTTTTTTTTCCATAAACAAGCTCTAAATCATGGTTGATGCACTCTGGATGTCCACGTTTTGCTGTGCTGTCTATTTGAGATGAAATGAACATTGTGGACAGTTTTCAGCAAGTTGCAACATTGAAATGAAGAAATTAACTTCTTTTTTTCCATAAACAAGCTCTAAATCATGGTTGATGCACTCTGGATGTCCAATTTTTCTGTGCTGTCTATTTGAGATGAAATGAACATTGTGGACAGTTTTCAGCAAGTTGCAACATTGAAATGAAGAAATTAACTTCTTTTTTACCATAAACAAGCTCTAAATCATGTTTGATGCACTCTGGATGTCCAATTTTTCTGTGCTGTCTATTTGAGATGAAATGAACATTGTGGACAGTTTTCAGCAAGTTGCAACATTGAAATGAAGAAATTAACTTCTTTTTTTCCATAAACAAGCTCTAAATCATGTTTGATGCACTCTGGATGTCCAATTTTTCTGTGCTGTCTATTTGAGATGAAATGAACATTGTGGACAGTTTTCAGCAAGTTGCAACATGAAACGAAGAAATTAACTTCTTTTTTTCCATAAACAAGCTCTAAATCATGGTTGATGCACTCTGGATGTCCAATTTTTATGTGCTGTCTATTTGAGATGAAATGAACATTGTGGACAGTTTTCAGCAAGTTGCAACATTGAAACGAAGAAATTAACTTCTTTTTTTTCCATAAACAAGCTCTAAATCATGGTTGATGCACTCTGGATGTCCACGTTTTGCTGTGCTGTCTATTTGAGATGAAATGAACATTGTGGACAGTTTTCAGCAAGTTGCAACATTGAAATGAAGAAATTAACTTCTTTTTTACCATAAACAAGCTCTAAATCATGTTTGATGCACTCTGGATGTCCAATTTTTCTGTGCTGTCTATTTGAGATGAAATGAACATTGTGGACAGTTTTCAGCAAGTTGCAACATTGAAATGAAGAAATTAACTTCTTTTTTTTCCATAAACAAGCTCTAAATCATGGTTGATGCACTCTGGATGTCCACGTTTTGCTGTGCTGTCTATTTGAGATGAAATGAACATTGTGGACAGTTTTCAGCAAGTTGCAACATTGAAATGAAGAAATTAACTTCTTTTTTTACCATAAACAAGCTCTAAATCATGTTTGATGCACTCTGGATGTCCAATTTTTCTGTGCTGTCTATTTGAGATGAAATGAACATTGTGGACAGTTTTCAGCAAGTTGCAACATTGAAATGAAGAAATTAACTTCTTTTTTTACCATAAACAAGCTCTAAATCATGTTTGATGCACTCTGGATGTCCAATTTTTCTGTGCTGTCTATTTGAGATGAAATGAACATTGTGGACAGTTTTCAGCAAGTTGCAACATTGAAATGAAGAAATTAACTTCTTTTTTTCCATAAACAAGCTCTAAATCATGGTTGATGCACTCTGGATGTCCAATTTTTCTGTGCTGTCTATTTGAGATGAAATGAACATTGTGGACAGTTTTCAGCAAGTTGCAACATTGAAATGAAGAAATTAACTTCTTTTTTTCCATAAACAAGCTCTAAATCATGTTTGATGCACTCTGGATGTCCACGTTTTGCTGTGCTGTCTATTTGAGATGAAATGAACATTGTGGACAGTTTTCAGCAAGTTGCAACATTGAAATGAAGAAATTAACTTCTTTTTTTTCCATAAACAAGCTCTAAATCATGGTTGATGCACTCTGGATGTCCACGTTTTGCTGTGCTGTCTATTTGAGATGAAATGAACATTGTGGACAGTTTTCAGCAAGTTGCAACATTGAAATGAAGAAATTAACTTCTTTTTTTCCATAAACAAGCTCTAAATCATGGTTGATGCACTCTGGATGTCCAATTTTTCTGTGCTGTCTTATTTGAGATGAAATGAACATTGTGGACAGTTTTCAGCAAGTTGCAACATTGAAATGAAGAAATTAACTTCTTTTTTTACCATAAACAAGCTCTAAATCATGTTTGATGCACTCTGGATGTCCAATTTTTCTGTGCTGTCTATTTGAGATGAAATGAACATTGTGGACAGTTTTCAGCAAGTTGCAACATTGAAATGAAGAAATTAACTTCTTTTTTTCCATAAACAAGCTCTAAATCATGTTTGATGCACTCTGGATGTCCACGTTTTGCTGTGCTGTCTATTTGAGATGAAATGAACATTGTGGACAGTTTTCAGCAAGTTGCAACATTGAAATGAAGAAATTAACTTCTTTTTTTTCCATAAACAAGCTCTAAATCATGGTTGATGCACTCTGGATGTCCACGTTTTGCTGTGCTGTCTATTTGAGATGAAATGAACATTGTGGACAGTTTTCAGCAAGTTGCAACATTGAAATGAAGAAATTAACTTCTTTTTTTCCATAAACAAGCTCTAAATCATGTTTGATGCACTCTGGATGTCCAATTTTTCTGTGCTGTCTATTTGAGATGAAATGAACATTGTGGACAGTTTTCAGCAAGTTGCAACATTGAAATGAAGAAATTAACTTCTTTTTTTACCATAAACAAGCTCTAAATCATGTTTGATGCACTCTGGATGTCCAATTTTTCTGTGCTGTCTATTTGAGATGAAATGAACATTGTGGACAGTTTTCAGCAAGTTGCAACATTGAAATGAAGAAATTAACTTCTTTTTTTTCCATAAACAAGCTCTAAATCATGTTTGATGCACTCTGGATGTCCAATTTTTCTGTGCTGTCTATTTGAGATGAAATGAACATTGTGGACAGTTTTCAGCAAGTTGCAACATGAAACGAAGAAATTAACTTCTTTTTTTCCATAAACAAGCTCTAAATCATGGTTGATGCACTCTGGATGTCCAATTTTTCTGTGCTGTCTATTTGAGATGAAATGAACATTGTGGACAGTTTTCAGCAAGTTGCAACATTGAAATGAAGAAATTAACTTCTTTTTTTTCCATAAACAAGCTCTAAATCATGGTTGATGCACTCTGGATGTCCACGTTTTGCTGTGCTGTCTATTTGAGATGAAATGAACATTGTGGACAGTTTTCAGCAAGTTGCAACATTGAAATGAAGAAATTAACTTCTTTTTTTACCATAAACAAGCTCTAAATCATGTTTGATGCACTCTGGATGTCCAATTTTTCTGTGCTGTCTATTTGAGATGAAATGAACATTGTGGACAGTTTTCAGCAAGTTGCAACATTGAAATGAAGAAATTAACTTCTTTTTTTTCCATAAACAAGCTCTAAATCATGGTTGATGCACTCTGGATGTCCACGTTTTGCTGTGCTGTCTATTTGAGATGAAATGAACATTGTGGACAGTTTTCAGCAAGTTGCAACATTGAAATGAAGAAATTAACTTCTTTTTTTACCATAAACAAGCTCTAAATCATGTTTGATGCACTCTGGATGTCCAATTTTTCTGTGCTGTCTTATTTGAGATGAAATGAACATTGTGGACAGTTTTCAGCAAGTTGCAACATTGAAATGAAGAAATTAACTTCTTTTTTTACCATAAACAAGCTCTAAATCATGTTTGATGCACTCTGGATGTCCAATTTTTCTGTGCTGTCTATTTGAGATGAAATGAACATTGTGGACAGTTTTCAGCAAGTTGCAACATTGAAATGAAGAAATTAACTTCTTTTTTTCCATAAACAAGCTCTAAATCATGGTTGATGCACTCTGGATGTCCAATTTTTCTGTGCTGTCTATTTGAGATGAAATGAACATTGTGGACAGTTTTCAGCAAGTTGCAACATTGAAATGAAGAAATTAACTTCTTTTTTTCCATAAACAAGCTCTAAATCATGTTTGATGCACTCTGGATGTCCACGTTTTGCTGTGCTGTCTATTTGAGATGAAATGAACATTGTGGACAGTTTTCAGCAAGTTGCAACATTGAAATGAAGAAATTAACTTCTTTTTTTCCATAAACAAGCTCTAAATCATGGTTGATGCACTCTGGATGTCCACGTTTTGCTGTGCTGTCTATTTGAGATGAAATGAACATTGTGGACAGTTTTCAGCAAGTTGCAACATTGAAATGAAGAAATTAACTTCTTTTTTTCCATAAACAAGCTCTAAATCATGGTTGATGCACTCTGGATGTCCAATTTTTCTGTGCTGTCTTATTTGAGATGAAATGAACATTGTGGACAGTTTTCAGCAAGTTGCAACATTGAAATGAAGAAATTAACTTCTTTTTTTACCATAAACAAGCTCTAAATCATGTTTGATGCACTCTGGATGTCCAATTTTTCTGTGCTGTCTATTTGAGATGAAATGAACATTGTGGACAGTTTTCAGCAAGTTGCAACATTGAAATGAAGAAATTAACTTCTTTTTTTCCATAAACAAGCTCTAAATCATGTTTGATGCACTCTGGATGTCCAATGTTTTGCTGTGCTGTCTATTTGAGATGAAATGAACATTGTGGACAGTTTTCAGCAAGTTGCAACATTGAAATGAAGAAATTAACTTCTTTTTTTTCCATAAACAAGCTCTAAATCATGGTTGATGCACTCTGGATGTCCACGTTTTGCTGTGCTGTCTATTTGAGATGAAATGAACATTGTGGACAGTTTTCAGCAAGTTGCAACATTGAAATGAAGAAATTAACTTCTTTTTTCCATAAACAAGCTCTAAATCATGTTTGATGCACTCTGGATGTCCAATTTTTCTGTGCTGTCTATTTGAGATGAAATGAACATTGTGGACAGTTTTCAGCAAGTTGCAACATTGAAATGAAGAAATTAACTTCTTTTTTTACCATAAACAAGCTCTAAATCATGTTTGATGCACTCTGGATGTCCAATTTTTCTGTGCTGTCTATTTGAGATGAAATGAACATTGTGGACAGTTTTCAGCAAGTTGCAACATTGAAATGAAGAAATTAACTTCTTTTTTTCCATAAACAAGCTCTAAATCATGGTTGATGCACTCTGGATGTCCACGTTTTGCTGTGCTGTCTATTTGAGATGAAATGAACATTGTGGACAGTTTTCAGCAAGTTGCAACATTGAAACTGAAGAAATTAACTTCTTTTTTTTCCATAAACAAGCTCTAAATCATGGTTGATGCACTCTGGATGTCCACGTTTTGCTGTGCTGTCTATTTGAGATGAAATGAACATTGTGGACAGTTTTCAGCAAGTTGCAACATTGAAATGAAGAAATTAACTTCTTTTTTTACCATAAACAAGCTCTAAATCATGTTTGATGCACTCTGGATGTCCAATTTTTCTGTGCTGTCTATTTGAGATGAAATGAACATTGTGGACAGTTTTCAGCAAGTTGCAACATTGAAATGAAGAAATTAACTTCTTTTTTTACCATAAACAAGCTCTAAATCATGTTTGATGCACTCTGGATGTCCAATTTTTCTGTGCTGTCTATTTGAGATGAAATGAACATTGTGGACAGTTTTCAGCAAGTTGCAACATTGAAATGAAGAAATTAACTTCTTTTTTTACCATAAACAAGCTCTAAATCATGTTTGATGCACTCTGGATGTCCAATTTTTCTGTGCTGTCTATTTGAGATGAAATGAACATTGTGGACAGTTTTCAGCAAGTTGCAACATTGAAATGAAGAAATTAACTTCTTTTTTTCCATAAACAAGCTCTAAATCATGGTTGATGCACTCTGGATGTCCAATTTTTCTGTGCTGTCTATTTGAGATGAAATGAACATTGTGGACAGTTTTCAGCAAGTTGCAACATTGAAATGAAGAAATTAACTTCTTTTTTTCCATAAACAAGCTCTAAATCATGTTTGATGCACTCTGGATGTCCACGTTTTGCTGTGCTGTCTATTTGAGATGAAATGAACATTGTGGACAGTTTTCAGCAAGTTGCAACATTGAAATGAAGAAATTAACTTCTTTTTTTTCCATAAACAAGCTCTAAATCATGGTTGATGCACTCTGGATGTCCACGTTTTGCTGTGCTGTCTATTTGAGATGAAATGAACATTGTGGACAGTTTTCAGCAAGTTGCAACATTGAAATGAAGAAATTAACTTCTTTTTTTCCATAAACAAGCTCTAAATCATGTTTGATGCACTCTGGATGTCCAATTTTTCTGTGCTGTCTATTTGAGATGAAATGAACATTGTGGACAGTTTTCAGCAAGTTGCAACATTGAAATGAAGAAATTAACTTCTTTTTTTACCATAAACAAGCTCTAAATCATGTTTGATGCACTCTGGATGTCCAATTTTTCTGTGCTGTCTATTTGAGATGAAATGAACATTGTGGACAGTTTTCAGCAAGTTGCAACATTGAAATGAAGAAATTAACTTCTTTTTTTCCATAAACAAGCTCTAAATCATGGTTGATGCACTCTGGATGTCCAATTTTTCTGTGCTGTCTATTTGAGATGAAATGAACATTGTGGACAGTTTTCAGCAAGTTGCAACATTGAAACTGAAGAAATTAACTTCTTTTTTTTCCATAAACAAGCTCTAAATCATGGTTGATGCACTCTGGATGTCCACGTTTTGCTGTGCTGTCTATTTGAGATGAAATGAACATTGTGGACAGTTTTCAGCAAGTTGCAACATTGAAATGAAGAAATTAACTTCTTTTTTTACCATAAACAAGCTCTAAATCATGGTTGATGCACTCTGGATGTCCAATTTTTCTGTGCTGTCTATTTGAGATGAAATGAACATTGTGGACAGTTTTCAGCAAGTTGCAACATTGAAATGAAGAAATTAACTTCTTTTTTTACCATAAACAAGCTCTAAATCATGTTTGATGCACTCTGGATGTCCAATTTTTCTGTGCTGTCTATTTGAGATGAAATGAACATTGTGGACAGTTTTCAGCAAGTTGCAACATTGAAATGAAGAAATTAACTTCTTTTTTTCCATAAACAAGCTCTAAATCATGGTTGATGCACTCTGGATGTCCACGTTTTGCTGTGCTGTCTATTTGAGATGAAATGAACATTGTGGACAGTTTTCAGCAAGTTGCAACATTGAAATGAAGAAATTAACTTCTTTTTTTTCCATAAACAAGCTCTAAATCATGGTTGATGCACTCTGGATGTCCACGTTTTGCTGTGCTGTCTATTTGAGATGAAATGAACATTGTGGACAGTTTTCAGCAAGTTGCAACATTGAAATGAAGAAATTAACTTCTTTTTTTCCATAAACAAGCTCTAAATCATGGTTGATGCACTCTGGATGTCCACGTTTTGCTGTGCTGTCTATTTGAGATGAAATGAACATTGTGGACAGTTTTCAGCAAGTTGCAACATTGAAATGAAGAAATTAACTTCTTTTTTTACCATAAACAAGCTCTAAATCATGTTTGATGCACTCTGGATGTCCAATTTTTCTGTGCTGTCTATTTGAGATGAAATGAACATTGTGGACAGTTTTCAGCAAGTTGCAACATTGAAATGAAGAAATTAACTTCTTTTTTTCCATAAACAAGCTCTAAATCATGTTTGATGCACTCTGGATGTCCAATTTTTCTGTGCTGTCTATTTGAGATGAAATGAACATTGTGGACAGTTTTCAGCAAGTTGCAACATTGAAATGAAGAAATTAACTTCTTTTTTTCCATAAACAAGCTCTAAATCATGGTTGATGCACTCTGGATGTCCACGTTTTGCTGTGCTGTCTATTTGAGATGAAATGAACATTGTGGACAGTTTTCAGCAAGTTGCAACATTGAAATGAAGAAATTAACTTCTTTTTTTACCATAAACAAGCTCTAAATCATGTTTGATGCACTCTGGATGTCCAATTTTTCTGTGCTGTCTATTTGAGATGAAATGAACATTGTGGACAGTTTTCAGCAAGTTGCAACATTGAAATGAAGAAATTAACTTCTTTTTTTCCATAAACAAGCTCTAAATCATGGTTGATGCACTCTGGATGTCCAATTTTTCTGTGCTGTCTATTTGAGATGAAATGAACATTGTGGACAGTTTTCAGCAAGTTGCAACATTGAAATGAAGAAATTAACTTCTTTTTTTCCATAAACAAGCTCTAAATCATGTTTGATGCACTCTGGATGTCCACGTTTTGCTGTGCTGTCTATTTGAGATGAAATGAACATTGTGGACAGTTTTCAGCAAGTTGCAACATTGAAATGAAGAAATTAACTTCTTTTTTTTCCATAAACAAGCTCTAAATCATGGTTGATGCACTCTGGATGTCCACGTTTTGCTGTGCTGTCTATTTGAGATGAAATGAACATTGTGGACAGTTTTCAGCAAGTTGCAACATTGAAATGAAGAAATTAACTTCTTTTTTTCCATAAACAAGCTCTAAATCATGTTTGATGCACTCTGGATGTCCAATTTTTCTGTGCTGTCTATTTGAGATGAAATGAACATTGTGGACAGTTTTCAGCAAGTTGCAACATTGAAATGAAGAAATTAACTTCTTTTTTTACCATAAACAAGCTCTAAATCATGTTTGATGCACTCTGGATGTCCAATTTTTCTGTGCTGTCTATTTGAGATGAAATGAACATTGTGGACAGTTTTCAGCAAGTTGCAACATTGAAATGAAGAAATTAACTTCTTTTTTTTCCATAAACAAGCTCTAAATCATGTTTGATGCACTCTGGATGTCCAATTTTTCTGTGCTGTCTATTTGAGATGAAATGAACATTGTGGACAGTTTTCAGCAAGTTGCAACATTGAAATGAAGAAATTAACTTCTTTTTTTACCATAAACAAGCTCTAAATCATGTTTGATGCACTCTGGATGTCCAATTTTTCTGTGCTGTCTATTTGAGATGAAATGAACATTGTGGACAGTTTTCAGCAAGTTGCAACATTGAAATGAAGAAATTAACTTCTTTTTTTCCATAAACAAGCTCTAAATCATGTTTGATGCACTCTGGATGTCCAATTTTTCTGTGCTGTCTATTTGAGATGAAATGAACATTGTGGACAGTTTTCAGCAAGTTGCAACATTGAAACTGAAGAAATTAACTTCTTTTTTTCCATAAACAAGCTCTAAATCATGGTTGATGCACTCTGGATGTCCAATTTTTCTGTGCTGTCTATTTGAGATGAAATGAACATTGTGGACAGTTTTCAGCAAGTTGCAACATGAAACTGAAGAAATTAACTTCTTTTTTTTCCATAAACAAGCTCTAAATCATGGTTGATGCACTCTGGATGTCCACGTTTTGCTGTGCTGTCTATTTGAGATGAAATGAACATTGTGGACAGTTTTCAGCAAGTTGCAACATTGAAATGAAGAAATTAACTTCTTTTTTTACCATAAACAAGCTCTAAATCATGTTTGATGCACTCTGGATGTCCAATTTTTCTGTGCTGTCTATTTGAGATGAAATGAACATTGTGGACAGTTTTCAGCAAGTTGCAACATTGAAATGAAGAAATTAACTTCTTTTTTTTCCATAAACAAGCTCTAAATCATGGTTGATGCACTCTGGATGTCCACGTTTTGCTGTGCTGTCTATTTGAGATGAAATGAACATTGTGGACAGTTTTCAGCAAGTTGCAACATTGAAATGAAGAAATTAACTTCTTTTTTTACCATAAACAAGCTCTAAATCATGTTTGATGCACTCTGGATGTCCAATTTTTCTGTGCTGTCTATTTGAGATGAAATGAACATTGTGGACAGTTTTCAGCAAGTTGCAACATTGAAATGAAGAAATTAACTTCTTTTTTTACCATAAACAAGCTCTAAATCATGTTTGATGCACTCTGGATGTCCAATTTTTCTGTGCTGTCTATTTGAGATGAAATGAACATTGTGGACAGTTTTCAGCAAGTTGCAACATTGAAATGAAGAAATTAACTTCTTTTTTTCCATAAACAAGCTCTAAATCATGGTTGATGCACTCTGGATGTCCAATTTTTCTGTGCTGTCTATTTGAGATGAAATGAACATTGTGGACAGTTTTCAGCAAGTTGCAACATTGAAATGAAGAAATTAACTTCTTTTTTTCCATAAACAAGCTCTAAATCATGTTTGATGCACTCTGGATGTCCACGTTTTGCTGTGCTGTCTATTTGAGATGAAATGAACATTGTGGACAGTTTTCAGCAAGTTGCAACATTGAAATGAAGAAATTAACTTCTTTTTTTTCCATAAACAAGCTCTAAATCATGGTTGATGCACTCTGGATGTCCACGTTTTGCTGTGCTGTCTATTTGAGATGAAATGAACATTGTGGACAGTTTTCAGCAAGTTGCAACATTGAAATGAAGAAATTAACTTCTTTTTTTCCATAAACAAGCTCTAAATCATGGTTGATGCACTCTGGATGTCCAATTTTTCTGTGCTGTCTTATTTGAGATGAAATGAACATTGTGGACAGTTTTCAGCAAGTTGCAACATTGAAATGAAGAAATTAACTTCTTTTTTTACCATAAACAAGCTCTAAATCATGTTTGATGCACTCTGGATGTCCAATTTTTCTGTGCTGTCTTATTTGAGATGAAATGAACATTGTGGACAGTTTTCAGCAAGTTGCAACATTGAAATGAAGAAATTAACTTCTTTTTTTACCATAAACAAGCTCTAAATCATGTTTGATGCACTCTGGATGTCCAATTTTTCTGTGCTGTCTATTTGAGATGAAATGAACATTGTGGACAGTTTTCAGCAAGTTGCAACATTGAAATGAAGAAATTAACTTCTTTTTTTCCATAAACAAGCTCTAAATCATGTTTGATGCACTCTGGATGTCCAATTTTTCTGTGCTGTCTATTTGAGATGAAATGAACATTGTGGACAGTTTTCAGCAAGTTGCAACATTGAAATGAAGAAATTAACTTCTTTTTTTCCATAAACAAGCTCTAAATCATGGTTGATGCACTCTGGATGTCCACGTTTTGCTGTGCTGTCTATTTGAGATGAAATGAACATTGTGGACAGTTTTCAGCAAGTTGCAACATTGAAATGAAGAAATTAACTTCTTTTTTACCATAAACAAGCTCTAAATCATGTTTGATGCACTCTGGATGTCCAATTTTTCTGTGCTGTCTATTTGAGATGAAATGAACATTGTGGACAGTTTTCAGCAAGTTGCAACATTGAAATGAAGAAATTAACTTCTTTTTTTCCATAAACAAGCTCTAAATCATGGTTGATGCACTCTGGATGTCCAATTTTTCTGTGCTGTCTATTTGAGATGAAATGAACATTGTGGACAGTTTTCAGCAAGTTGCAACATTGAAATGAAGAAATTAACTTCTTTTTTTCCATAAACAAGCTCTAAATCATGTTTGATGCACTCTGGATGTCCAAGTTTTGCTGTGCTGTCTATTTGAGATGAAATGAACATTGTGGACAGTTTTCAGCAAGTTGCAACATTGAAATGAAGAAATTAACTTCTTTTTTTTCCATAAACAAGCTCTAAATCATGGTTGATGCACTCTGGATGTCCACGTTTTGCTGTGCTGTCTATTTGAGATGAAATGAACATTGTGGACAGTTTTCAGCAAGTTGCAACATTGAAATGAAGAAATTAACTTCTTTTTTTCCATAAACAAGCTCTAAATCATGTTTGATGCACTCTGGATGTCCAATTTTTCTGTGCTGTCTATTTGAGATGAAATGAACATTGTGGACAGTTTTCAGCAAGTTGCAACATTGAAATGAAGAAATTAACTTCTTTTTTTACCATAAACAAGCTCTAAATCATGTTTGATGCACTCTGGATGTCCAATTTTTCTGTGCTGTCTATTTGAGATGAAATGAACATTGTGGACAGTTTTCAGCAAGTTGCAACATTGAAATGAAGAAATTAACTTCTTTTTTTTCCATAAACAAGCTCTAAATCATGTTTGATGCACTCTGGATGTCCAATTTTTCTGTGCTGTCTATTTGAGATGAAATGAACATTGTGGACAGTTTTCAGCAAGTTGCAACATGAAACGAAGAAATTAACTTCTTTTTTTCCATAAACAAGCTCTAAATCATGGTTGATGCACTCTGGATGTCCAATTTTTCTGTGCTGTCTATTTGAGATGAAATGAACATTGTGGACAGTTTTCAGCAAGTTGCAACATGAAACTGAAGAAATTAACTTCTTTTTTTTCCATAAACAAGCTCTAAATCATGGTTGATGCACTCTGGATGTCCACGTTTTGCTGTGCTGTCTATTTGAGATGAAATGAACATTGTGGACAGTTTTCAGCAAGTTGCAACATTGAAATGAAGAAATTAACTTCTTTTTTACCATAAACAAGCTCTAAATCATGTTTGATGCACTCTGGATGTCCAATTTTTCTGTGCTGTCTATTTGAGATGAAATGAACATTGTGGACAGTTTTCAGCAAGTTGCAACATTGAAATGAAGAAATTAACTTCTTTTTTTCCATAAACAAGCTCTAAATCATGGTTGATGCACTCTGGATGTCCACGTTTTGCTGTGCTGTCTATTTGAGATGAAATGAACATTGTGGACAGTTTTCAGCAAGTTGCAACATTGAAATGAAGAAATTAACTTCTTTTTTTTCCATAAACAAGCTCTAAATCATGGTTGATGCACTCTGGATGTCCACGTTTTGCTGTGCTGTCTATTTGAGATGAAATGAACATTGTGGACAGTTTTCAGCAAGTTGCAACATTGAAATGAAGAAATTAACTTCTTTTTTTCCATAAACAAGCTCTAAATCATGGTTGATGCACTCTGGATGTCCAATTTTTCTGTGCTGTCTTATTTGAGATGAAATGAACATTGTGGACAGTTTTCAGCAAGTTGCAACATTGAAATGAAGAAATTAACTTCTTTTTTTACCATAAACAAGCTCTAAATCATGTTTGATGCACTCTGGATGTCCAATTTTTCTGTGCTGTCTATTTGAGATGAAATGAACATTGTGGACAGTTTTCAGCAAGTTGCAACATTGAAATGAAGAAATTAACTTCTTTTTTTACCATAAACAAGCTCTAAATCATGTTTGATGCACTCTGGATGTCCAATTTTTCTGTGCTGTCTATTTGAGATGAAATGAACATTGTGGACAGTTTTCAGCAAGTTGCAACATTGAAATGAAGAAATTAACTTCTTTTTTTCCATAAACAAGCTCTAAATCATGGTTGATGCACTCTGGATGTCCAATTTTTCTGTGCTGTCTATTTGAGATGAAATGAACATTGTGGACAGTTTTCAGCAAGTTGCAACATTGAAATGAAGAAATTAACTTCTTTTTTTCCATAAACAAGCTCTAAATCATGTTTGATGCACTCTGGATGTCCACGTTTTGCTGTGCTGTCTATTTGAGATGAAATGAACATTGTGGACAGTTTTCAGCAAGTTGCAACATTGAAATGAAGAAATTAACTTCTTTTTTTTCCATAAACAAGCTCTAAATCATGGTTGATGCACTCTGGATGTCCACGTTTTGCTGTGCTGTCTATTTGAGATGAAATGAACATTGTGGACAGTTTTCAGCAAGTTGCAACATTGAAATGAAGAAATTAACTTCTTTTTTTCCATAAACAAGCTCTAAATCATGGTTGATGCACTCTGGATGTCCAATTTTTCTGTGCTGTCTTATTTGAGATGAAATGAACATTGTGGACAGTTTTCAGCAAGTTGCAACATTGAAATGAAGAAATTAACCTTCTTTTTTTACCATAAACAAGCTCTAAATCATGTTTGATGCACTCTGGATGTCCAATTTTTCTGTGCTGTCTATTTGAGATGAAATGAACATTGTGGACAGTTTTCAGCAAGTTGCAACATTGAAATGAAGAAATTAACTTCTTTTTTTCCATAAACAAGCTCTAAATCATGTTTGATGCACTCTGGATGTCCACATTTTGCTGTGCTGTCTATTTGAGATGAAATGAACATTGTGGACAGTTTTCAGCAAGTTGCAACATTGAAATGAAGAAATTAACTTCTTTTTTTCCATAAACAAGCTCTAAATCATGGTTGATGCACTCTGGATGTCCAATTTTTCTGTGCTGTCTATTTGAGATGAAATGAACATTGTGGACAGTTTTCAGCAAGTTGCAACATGAAACGAAGAAATTAACTTCTTTTTTTCCATAAACAAGCTCTAAATCATGGTTGATGCACTCTGGATGTCCAATTTTTCTGTGCTGTCTTATTTGAGATGAAATGAACATTGTGGACAGTTTTCAGCAAGTTGCAACATTGAAATGAAGAAATTAACTTCTTTTTTACCATAAACAAGCTCTAAATCATGTTTGATGCACTCTGGATGTCCAATTTTTCTGTGCTGTCTATTTGAGATGAAATGAACATTGTGGACAGTTTTCAGCAAGTTGCAACATTGAAATGAAGAAATTAACTTCTTTTTTTCCATAAACAAGCTCTAAATCATGTTTGATGCACTCTGGATGTCCACGTTTTGCTGTGCTGTCTATTTGAGATGAAATGAACATTGTGGACAGTTTTCAGCAAGTTGCAACATTGAAATGAAGAAATTAACTTCTTTTTTTCCATAAACAAGCTCTAAATCATGGTTGATGCACTCTGGATGTCCAATTTTTCTGTGCTGTCTTATTTGAGATGAAATGAACATTGTGGACAGTTTTCAGCAAGTTGCAACATTGAAACGAAGAAATTAACTTATTTTTTTCCATAAACAAGCTCTAAATCATGGTTGATGCACTCTGGATGTCCAATTTTTCTGTGCTGTCTTATTTGAGATGAAATGAACATTGTGGACAGTTTTCAGCAAGTTGCAACATTGAAATGAAGAAATTAACTTCTTTTTTTACCATAAACAAGCTCTAAATCATGTTTGATGCACTCTGGATGTCCAATTTTTCTGTGCTGTCTATTTGAGATGAAATGAACATTGTGGACAGTTTTCAGCAAGTTGCAACATTGAAATGAAGAAATTAACTTCTTTTTTTCCATAAACAAGCTCTAAATCATGTTTGATGCACTCTGGATGTCCAATTTTTCTGTGCTGTCTATTTGAGATGAAATGAACATTGTGGACAGTTTTCAGCAAGTTGCAACATTGAAATGAAGAAATTAACTTCTTTTTTTACCATAAACAAGCTCTAAATCATGTTTGATGCACTCTGGATGTCCAATTTTGCTGTGCTGTCTATTTGAGATGAAATGAACATTGTGGACAGTTTTCAGCAAGTTGCAACATTGAAACTGAAGAAATTAACTTCTTTTTTTTCCATAAACAAGCTCTAAATCATGGTTGATGCACTCTGGATGTCCACGTTTTGCTGTGCTGTCTATTTGAGATGAAATGAACATTGTGGACAGTTTTCAGCAAGTTGCAACATTGAAATGAAGAAATTAACTTCTTTTTTTCCATAAACAAGCTCTAAATCATGGTTGATGCACTCTGGATGTCCAATTTTTCTGTGCTGTCTTATTTGAGATGAAATGAACATTGTGGACAGTTTTCAGCAAGTTGCAACATTGAAATGAAGAAATTAACTTCTTTTTTTCCATAAACAAGCTCTAAATCATGGTTGATGCACTCTGGATGTCCAATTTTTCTGTGCTGTCTTATTTGAGATGAAATGAACATTGTGGACAGTTTTCAGCAAGTTGCAACATTGAAATGAAGAAATTAACTTCTTTTTTACCATAAACAAGCTCTAAATCATGTTTGATGCCAATTTTTTCCGATTTTTTTCAGATTTTTTTTTCGATTTTTTCCGATTTTTTTTCCGATTTTTTTTCCCGATTTTTTCCGATTTTTTTTCCGATTTTTTCCGATTTTTTTCGGATTTTTTTTCTCGATTTTTTTCCGATTTTTTTTCCGATTTTTTTTCCGTTTTTTCCCGATTTTTTTCCAATTTTTTTCCGATTTTTTCCGTTTTTTTTCCGATTTTTTTTCCGTTTTTTTCCGATTTTTTCCGATTTTTTTTTCCGATTTTTTCCGATTTTTTAGGATTTTTTTTCGATTTTTTCCGATTTTATTCCGTTTTTTTTCCGTTTTTTTCCGATTTTTTCCGATTTTTTCCGATTTTTTTCCGATTTTAGCCGATTTTAGCCGATTTTTTTCGGATTTATTTTCAGATTTTTTCCGATTTTTTCAGTTTTTTTCCGATTTTTTTCCGATTTTTTTCCGATTTTTTTCGATTTTTCCGATTTTTTTCCGAATTTTTTTCCCGATTTTTCCGATTTTTTTCGGATTTTTTTTCCGATTTTTCCTTTTTTTCCGATTTTTTCCGATTTTCTTCCTTTTTTTTCCCGATTTTTTCCGATTTTTTCCGATTTCTTCCGATTTTTATCCGATTTTTTTCGGATTTTTTTCGATTTTTCCCGATTTTTTTCCGATTTTTCTGCCGATTTTTGCCGATTTTTTCCGATGTTTTTCGGATTTTCTTTACGATTTTTCCGATTTTTTCCAATTTTTTCCGATTTTTTTCGATTTTTTCCGATTTTTTTTTTCGATTTTCTTTTCCGATTTTTCCCGATTTTTTTTCCGAT
Source organism: Oncorhynchus mykiss (assembly GCF_013265735.2). Lineage (NCBI taxonomy): Eukaryota > Metazoa > Chordata > Actinopteri > Salmoniformes > Salmonidae > Oncorhynchus > Oncorhynchus mykiss. Next base: position 49,237 of record NW_023494164.1, read on the forward strand.
TTTTTCCGATTTTTTTCGGATTTTTTTTTCGATTTTTTCCGTTTTTTTCCGATTTTTTTTTCCGATTTTTTTCGATTTTTTCCGATTTTTTTCCCGATTTTTCCCGATTTTTTTCCGATTTTTTTTCCAATTTATTCCGATTTTTTTTCCGATTTTTTCCGATTTTTTTCCGATTTTTTTTCCGATTTTTCCCGATTTTTTTCCGATTTTTTTTCCAATTTATTCCGATTTTTTTTCCGATTTTTTACGATTTTTTCCGATTTTTTGTGGGATTTTTTTTCCGATTTTTTTTTTCGATTTTTTCCGATTTTTTTCCCGATTTTTTTTCCGATTTTTTTTCGATTTTTGCCGATTTTTTTCGGATTTTTTTTCAGATTTTTTCCGATTTTTTCCGATTTTTTCCGTTTTTTTCCGATTTTTTTCCGATTTTTTTTCCCGATTTTTTTCCCCGATTTTTTCCGATTTTTTCCATTTTTTTTTCCAATTTTTTCCGATTTTTTCCGATTTTTTCAAAAAAAAAATCCGATTTTTTCCGAATTTTTCCGATTTTTTTCCAATTTTTTCCGATTTTTTCAGATTTTTTTTCCGATTTTTCCGTTTTTTCCGTTTTTTTTCCGATTTTCTTCCTTTTTTTTCCCGATTTTTTCAGATTTTTTCCGATTTCTTCCGATTTTTATCCGATTTTTTTCGGATTTTTTTCGATTTTTCCCGATTTTTTTCCGATTTTTCTGCCGATTTTTGCCGATTTTTTCCGATGTTTTTCGGATTTTCTTTACGATTTTTCCGATTTTTTCCAATTTTTTCCGATTTTTTTCGATTTTTTCCGATTTTTTTTTTCGATTTTCTTTTCCGATTTTTCCCGATTTTTTTTCCGATTTTTTCCTATTTTTTTCGGATTTTTTTTTCGATTTTTTCCGTTTTTTTCCGATTTTTTTTTCCGATTTTTTTCGATTTTTTCCGATTTTTTTCCCGATTTTTCCCGATTTTTTTCCGATTTTTTTTCCAATTTATTCCGATTTTTTTTCCGATTTTTTCCGATTTTTTTCCGATTTTTTTTCCGATTTTTCCCGATTTTTTTCCGATTTTTTTTCCAATTTATTCCGATTTTTTTTCCGATTTTTTACGATTTTTTCCGATTTTTTGGGGGATTTTTTTTCCGATTTTTTTTTTCGATTTTTTCCGATTTTTTTCCCGATTTTTTTTCCGATTTTTTTTCGATTTTTGCCGATTTTTTTCGGATTTTTTTTCAGATTTTTTCCGATTTTTTCCGTTTTTTTCCGATTTTTTTCAGATTTTATTTCCCGATTTTTTTCCCCGATTTTTTCCAATTTTTTTTCCAATTTTTTCCGATTTTTTCCGATTTTTTCAAAAAAAAAATCCGATTTTTTCCGAATTTTTCCGATTTTTTTCCGATTTTTTCGATTTTTTCAGATTTTTTTTCCGATTTTTTTCGATTTTTTTTTCCGATTTTTTCGGATTTTTTTCCCGATTTTTCCGATTTGTTTCCGATTTGTTTCCGATTTTTTCCGATTTTTTCAAAAAAAAAATCCGATTTTTTCCGAATTTTTCCGATTTTTTTCCGATTTTTTCCGATTTTTTCGGATTTTTTTTCCGATTTTTTTCGATTTTTTTTCCGATTTTTTCCGATTTTTTCGGATTTTTTTCCCGATTTTTCCGATTTGTTTCCGATTTTTTCCGATTTTTTTTTCGATTTTTTTTCCGATTTTTCCCGATTTTTTTTCCGATTTTTTCCGATTTTTTTCGGATTTTTTTTTCGATTTTTTCCGATTTTTTCCAAAAAAAAAATCCGATTTTTCCGATTTTTTTCCGATTTTTTCCGATTTTTTTGGATTTTTTTCCCGATTTTTCCCGATTTTTTTCGGATTTTTTTTCCAATTTTTTCCGATTTTTTTCCGATTTTTTCCGTTTTTTTCCGATTTTTTTCCGATTTTTTTTCCCGATTTTTTTCCCCGATTTTTTCCGATTTTTTCCGATTTTTAAAAAAAAAAATCCGATTTTTTTCCGAATTTTTCCGATTTTTTTTCCGATTTTTTTTCCGTTTTTTCCCGATTTTTTTCCGATTTTTTCCGATTTTTTCCGATTTTTTTCCCGATTTTTTTCCCGATTTTTCCGATTTTTTCCGATTTTTTTCGGATTTTTTTTTTCAATTTTTTCCGATTTTTTTCCGATTTTTTTTCCCGATTTTTTTTTCCGATTTTTTTTCCGTTTTTTCCGATTTTTTCGGATTTTTTTTTCAATTTTTTCCGATTTTTTTCCGATTTTTTTTCCCGATTTTTTTTCCGATTTTTTTTCCGATTTTTTCCGTTTTTTTTTCCGTTTTTTCCGATTTTTTCCGATTTTTTTTTCCGATTTTTTTTTCCGATTTTTAAGGATTTTTTTCCGATTTTTTCCGATTTTTTTCCGATTTTAGCCGATTTTAGCCGATTTTTTTCGGATTTATTTTCAGATTTTTTCCGATTTTTTTCAGTTTTTTTCCGATTTTTTTCAGATTTTTTTCGGGTTTTTTTCGATTTTTCCCGATTTTTTTCCGATTTTTTTTCCCGATTTTTTCCGATTTTTTTCGGATTTTTTTTCAGATTTTTCCGTTTTTTTCCGATTTTTTTCCGATTTTTTTCCTTTTTTTTTTCCGATTTTTTCCGATTTTTTCCGATTTCTTCCGATTTTTATCCGATTTTTTTCGATTTTTGCCGATAAAATTTTTTCGGAATTTTTTTCCGATTTTTTCCGATTTTTTTCCGATTTTTTTCCGATTTTTTCCGATTTTTTTCGGATTTTTTTCGATTTTTCCCGATTTTTTTCCGATTTTTCTGCCGATTTTTTCCGATTTTTTCCGATGTTTTTCGGATTTTCTTTACGATTTTTCCGATTTTTTCCAATTTTTTCCGATTTTTTCTGATTTTTTTCTGATTTTTTTTTCGATTTTTTCGATTTTTTTTCCGATTTTTTTTCCGATTTTTTTTCCGATTTTTTTCAAAAAAAAAATCCGATTTTTCCGATTTTTTCCGATTTTTTTCCGATTTTTTCCGATTTTTTTGGATTTTTTCCAATTTTTTCAAAAAAAAAATCCGATTTTTTCCGAATTTTTCCGATTTTTTTCCGATTTTTTCCGATTTTTTCGGATTTTTTTTCCGATTTTTTTCGATTTTTTTTCCGATTTTTTCCGATTTTTTCCGATTTTTTTCTGTTTTTTTTCCGTTTTTTTCCCGATTTTTTTTCCCGATTTTTCCCGATTTTTTTCGGATTTTTTTTCAGATTTTTTCCGTTTTTTTCCGATTTTTTTTCTCAGATTTTTTCCGATTTTTTCCAAAAAAAAAATCCGATTTTTTCCGATTTTTTCCGATTTTTTTCCCGATTTTTCCCGATTTTTTTCCGTTTTTTTTCTCCAATTTATTCCGATTTTCTTTCAGATTTTTTCAGATTTTTTCCGTTTTTTTCCGATTTTTTTTCCGATTTTTTTTCCGATTTTTTCCCCCAAAAAAATCAGATTTTTTCCGAATTTTTTTCCGATTTTTTTTCCAATTTTTTTCCCGATTTTTTTTCCCGATTTTTTTCGGATTTTTTTTCCGATTTTTCCGTTTTTTTCCGATTTTTTCCGATTTTTTCCCCCCAAAAAATCAGATTTTTCCGAATTTTTCCGATTTTTTTTCCTATTTTTTCCGATTTTTTTTCCGATTTTTTCCGATTTTTTTCCCGATTTTTTTTCCCGATTTTTCCCGATTTTTTTCGGATTTTTTTTCAGATTTTTTCAGATTTTTTCAGATTTTTTCCGATTTTTTTTCTCAGATTTTTTCCGATTTTTTTCCGTTTTTTTTCTCGAATTTTATTCCGATTTTTTTTCCGATTTTTTCCGTTTTTTTCCGTTTTTTTTTCCGTTTTTTTTTCCGATTTTTTCCGATTTTTTCAGATTTTTTCCGATTTTTTTCGGATTTTTTTTTCGATTTTTTCAGATTTTTTCCGTTTTTTTCCGATTTTTTTTCTCCGATTTTATCCGATTTTTTCCAAAAAAAAAATCAGATTTTTTCCGATTTTTTCCGATTTTTTTCCCGATTTTTCCCGATTTTTTTCCGTTTTTTTCTCCAATTTATTCCGATTTTTTTTCAGATTTTTTCAGATTTTTTCCGTTTTTTTCCGATTTTTTTTCCGATTTTCCCCCCAAAAAATCAGATTTTTCCGATTTTTTCCGAATTTTTTTCCGATTTTTTCCGATTTTTTTGGATTTTTTTCCGATTTTTTCCGATTTTTTTCCGATTTCTGCCGATTTTTTTTCTCCGATTTTTTCCGATTTTTTCCGATTTTTTTCCGATTTTTTTTCCGATTTTTGCCGATTTTTTTAGGATTTTTTTCCAGATTTTTTCCGATTTTTTCAGATTTTTTCCGTTTTTTTCCGGGTTTTTTTTCCGATTTTTTTTCCAGATTTTTTCCGATTTTTTCAGATTTTTTCCGATTTTTTCCGATTTTTTTCGGATTTTTTTTTCGATTTTTTACCGATTTTTTTTTCCGATTTTTTTTCCGAATTTTCTTCCGATTTTTTTCCGATTTTTTTCAACAAAAAAAATCCGATTTTTCCGATTTTTCCCGATTTTTTTCGGATTTTTTTCCGATTTCTGCCGATTTTTTGGGGGATTTTTTTCCCGATTTTTTCCGATTTTTTCCGATTTCTTCCGTTTTTTTTCCGATTTTTTTTTCCGATTTTTTCCGATTTTTGTCGGATTTTTTTTTCGATTTTTTCCGAATTTTTTTTCCGAATTTTTTTCCGATTTTTTTTCCGATTTTTTTCCGATTTCTGCCGATTTTTTTTCTCCGATTTTTTCCGATTTTTTTCCCCCCAAAAAATCCGATTTTTTCCGATTTTTTTTCCGATTTTTGCCGATTTTTTAAATTATTTTTTTCCCGATTTTTTCTGATTTTTTCCGATTTTTTCCGTTTTTTTCCGATTTTTTTTTCCGATTTTTTCTGATTTTTTTCTGATTTTTTTCGATTTTTGCCGATTTTTTTCGGATTTTTTTTCAGATTTTTTCAGATTTTTTTTCCGATTTTTTCCGATTTTTTTCGGATTTTTTTTCCGATTTTTCCGTTTTTCCCCGATTTTTTCCGATTTTTTCCGATTTTTTCCGATTTTTTTTTCAGATTTTTTTCGATTTTTGCCGATTTTTTTCGGATTTTTTTTCAGATTTTTCAGATTTTTTTCCCCCCAAAAAATCAGATTTTTCCGATTTTTTCCGAATTTTTTTCCGATTTTTTCCGATTTTTTTGGATTTTTTTCCGATTTTTTCCGATTTTTTTCCGATTTCTGCCGATTTTTTTTCTCCGATTTTTTCCGATTTTTTCCGATTTTTTTCCGATTTTTTTTCCGATTTTTGCCGATTTTTTTAGGATTTTTTTCCAGATTTTTTCCGATTTTTTCAGATTTTTTCCGTTTTTTTCCGGGTTTTTTTTCCGATTTTTTTTCCAGATTTTTTCCGATTTTTTCAGATTTTTTCCGATTTTTTCCGATTTTTTTCGGATTTTTTTTTCGATTTTTTACCGATTTTTTTTTCCGATTTTTTTTCCGAATTTTCTTCCGATTTTTTTCCGATTTTTTTCAACAAAAAAAATCCGATTTTTCCGATTTTTCCCGATTTTTTTCGGATTTTTTTCCGATTTCTGCCGATTTTTTGGGGGATTTTTTTCCCGATTTTTTCCGATTTTTTCCGATTTCTTCCGTTTTTTTCCGATTTTTTTTTCCGATTTTTTCCGATTTTTGTCGGATTTTTTTTTCGATTTTTTCCGAATTTTTTTTCCGAATTTTTTT